>NC_091105.1:13967938-14267938 GCF_024713975.1 Paralichthys olivaceus
GGTTTGTTGATTCTCAGAGAGGAGATGGAGAATGTTGCATGATTTTCTGACGGCAGCTTGTGAAGGGGACAGAGGTCCGAGTGATGCAGGAGTGACGAACTTCCCCTTCACGCTGTCTAGAAATGCATCTTGTGTGTTATTGTGGATTGTCGAATGAGCTCTGTGTGGTTGTGTTTGGCTGAAACGGGTTCACAGACTGTTCAACATTTGCCTTAAGATCTTGCGTTTTTGCTGCTAATCACAGTTGGTTGTCGTCTCATCTCTTGCTCTGTTCCCAGCTCGGTTTTCTCTGACTTTGTGTATTCAAACAACTGTATCAGGTGATCTATTGACAATCGGTGTTTTACGGACACCAACTTTTAAATGATACTGGTTTCAAAAGCAATGGTGACAGATTGTATTTCATCACCCTCCTCTTCGATGTGTTGTCAGTTTTACTCATCTCATTCAACTACAGGGATCTTTTTCTTTATGTTCACATCATGAGGTTGGAGTGACGGCTCAAACATCAGGCACGGCTGTGTGTTTCTTTCTTTTTTCTCCGCTATCAGAGTTTGAATGTTGGTTTGAAATCGATTCTAAGACGCTTGTCGGTCTGTTTTTGACAAAGCAGATGAAGCTCATTCTGATGTTCTAATGTATTAAACAATTAATCAAGTGTTTGATAAAGTAAACACATCTGATTCTGCTCTGTGTTTGTGGTTTCATCTTCAGACATCAGTTCAAAATCACACAAAAGCAGATATTTTATATACATAGAAATAATCAAGAATTTCCCAGTTTGGGATCTATCCATCCATCCATCCCTCTCTCTCTCTCCATCTCTCTATCTCACTATCCATCTGTCACGGTAGAATAGAAAGTCTTTTAAAATGTTGTAATTGCACCACTGTAACTTTGTCCTAGAAGTACACTGTCAAATTTTTAAAACATATATATATATTCTTGGTCATAAAATCCAGATATGTTTTGAATCATTCATTATTTGAAAAATAACAAGTTACATTAATTAGGATTCATACAATACAAATTTTATGAAAAGGCCATTTTGCATTTGCAGTCCCCTTGCCAGCTGTTGTGCCACCTGCAGTGTTAAAAACTACACCACATACTACAATAGGAACAATAGTAAAAAGGTTTACTACATTGTTGTTGAGAATTCTATAGTCCTGGTAAAATACAGTACAATGTGAGTGATGTCATTGTTGGTTCTCTTAACATTACATTTAATTTACAATATCCAATTGGAGAAAGACAAATTACTGTGTGATTAAAACTGATGTCGACCATCACATGTGACAAGTGTGTACATTTATTTGTAGGGGTTTCAAGCCAGAAGGGTGGGGGGGGGGGGGGTACTGACCTATAGGAATGAAAATATGATGATGAAAATATGTAGTACAGAATCTCTGAAACATTAAAGTAATCCCTGCATGTCACCAGGCTCACACACTCAGGCTCTTCTGTGAGCACGCGCCTGATTTTCCATCCATAGAACATGGTTCTTTCCTGCTTTTCTTAGATGCACTTCCAAACATTACCAGCAGGGGGCAGTGTTATACTATGTACGCCACACAAACGTTTTCCTCCTGATTTCCACATCTCTGTCGTTTCTGGACAATTTTGTGTTTTTGATTTTAATTTTATTCAGGGACAACATTTATTATTTATTTCAGATTAAGAAATGTGTTTTTTCAAAAGTCTTGGAGTGAATACAGTCGACAGAAAATGAAAAATATTTGCAAGTCTGGTGTCACCAGTTTTAACTTTTCTTCATCCCCATTAGTTTATTTTATCAACAAATCAGTTAAAATTTTTCTCAAGTGTTTTTCCAGCTTTCTAACATTTCTAACTGCTTTGCAAGGTGATCTGAAATGTCTGACCTTAGCATCTGGGTGTACGACGAAAAGAAAAACATGCTATTACGTGTTGTCTCCAGTCTGTTATAGTGATAAAGCACTTAGCAGATACCAGATAAAAATTGATTTACGTTGAACTGCACGTCATTTTGTAGTAACACTGAGTCCCTCACAGAGGTTACATCAGTATCTGCTTCTGTGTCTTTCCTCTCTTCCCCATTTTATCTTCCAGGACAGATACTTCAACCACAGCAGGTCTCAAGATGAGACCATCACTACCTTTCATCCACTTATCCGTCCTTTTCATTAATCTGTCCTTGCATCCACACATCCCTGCCATTTCCTCAGAAACTAACCTCCACGTTACCTCCGTTCATTCAACTAACCATCCAGTCCTATGTGTGTGTCTGCTCAGTACACACAGCTGTATATTAGAAGGGCACACACGCTTGCACGCACACACGAACACACAAACACAGAAACCTGAGACCGACAGCCTGCGGGATGTTTCTGCTCCAGGGAAGGATCAAAAAGAAAAAGAGATGAGGGTATAACGCTAAAATGTTTAAACCTTAAGTTATTCAACCATTAACATGTGTTTAGGAAAATGAGAAACATAACTTTACATGCAATCTGCACTGATTATATAGATTCAAATTCAATTATTCAAAGGACAAATATGTTGCAAGCTGAGAAGATGTTTTAGGAGCATTTTTAATAGTGAATTGTGTTGTATTCACGAGCCCTTAGAGAGTAATGTGTTGATACAACGTGCTGGAGCTCGGTGCATACAGATTCACAGTCACATTGCCAAAGTTAGTGAGTCCAATTCCAACTGGGGCCAACACAGTAAAAATGTGCGCCTGGGATGAAAGTGCTCACCGAGTGGCATATATTATAAGATCATATTAAGGTTTGAAAAGCCCAGTTGGTCCAATTAAAGCAACAGCGATGCAGGCAGCCTAAGCCAGGATCAAGTAATTAATACACATAAAAAATCTCTCTCATGACAGTGACAGGAGCCAAAATACGAGAGTTGTGGAGAAATATAAGGTACGTTGAGAGGTTGTGCTGTGGTTTCTCACAGTGTTAAACAAGGACAGTAAAATAATTTACTTGTTTCCACACTCTGTACATCAATGTTTCTCTATGATTTAATGTGATAGACATTTGCTCAGGGCCAAAAGTGATTTTTGAAATACTAATTATACAGATCATAAAACCCCTATGAAGGATAAAAAAACACCAAAAATCGGGTTTTCTATCGGCATTCTTTTTTGCAAAGTACAAGAAAATTCTCTTTGTTTCCACTGATGTGATATGGTACATACTGTTGGTATAGGTGTGAACAGTACTTATATTTGAAGTAAATTTATTTTGTTCAATTTGATTTATTTAATTCAATTCAATGAATTAAGTTATCTATCTACCCAGTTTAATTAAGTTGATATCATTCATTTAATTTAATTTATTCTATTCTATTTATATAAATAAATATTCTAATATTCAATGATGGCCAGGTCGTGTTGGTTTCAATATTATATTTCTAAATCATGTTTTCAAAGATTCTCATATTTTATATCACGAAAGAGCAAATAATGTAATATCAGAGAAATGAAACCAGATGAACACTATTCTTTTGAGTTTAATTAGCTTTTTTGACACAAAGCGCCAGTACTGCCTTGATTAAATAAAGGTTATCAGTGTTATCACATGTGGGAAATGAAGAGCTTCTTTTTGAATAAAGAAAAGACACAGCTGAAGAAAAGGAATGTCTCAAAGCTTCTTCAGGTTGATGGACTGAATGCCTCTGAGGCATGATTACAGAGTTCTCAAGTGAATTGTCTCCTGTCCGCTACTTCCTTCCCCGCAGACGAGGAGCTCAGGACAAGTCACAGCAAGCAGAAACGTTAGCCACCTGCCAAATGCTTCTTGGACTGCGGCGGCCAGCTCTGTGAATTTGGCTGTAGCCGATCTGGCAGGACTACACCTTTGTTCAATGAGCATTTCTTTTTTTAAACTTATTTTACAGACTAAATGGTGAAATAGTCGGGGTGCATTTGATTTTGTATGTGTAATGGAAAAACAGTTTTTAAGGACAGGATTAGGATGCAGGTCAAGCAAGGGAACTAAAATGTTCTTCTTTTACTTTAGCTTCATTGAATATGCAGTGACTTCACATACTGTAGGATGATGATCATGGATATTGAACGTAGACAGGACTAATGAAGCAAGCCTAACAGTCTACAGCCATGCTTTAGCTCTGTAGGGTCCTATAGACCATAAGATGGACAACATGATGGCTCCCTAAAAGCCTCTTTGGTGACAGGCTGCAGTAAAGGTCACAAATCAAAAAACCTCCTCCATGTTAGTGGAGTTAGTAGTAGGTTTTCTGTTGTTCATGTAGCTCTTATCACACGTGTAGGTAGTGTTCATTTTTTCGTTTTTCTATTTTATGCTACAGGAAGGAGGTGAAACTTCATGATTAATAGCTGAGACTGATTTGTGATTGGTCGAAGGGACCTACATCCCTGACTGTTTCTACTTTCTTTCAAACGCAGATGATGGCAGCGTCCATATCCGAAAAATTTCTGCTTCATTGCTGAATAGTGGGAGGAAGTGGATCATGCCTCTTAGCATGGCTAAAAATCCCCACTTTGTACTCTGACGAACATACTGAGCATGTCAAAGAAACTTGTGTCTCAAGTACTGTACCTGCTGGTGGCCTGGAATAGTTTCTACATGAATAACAGTATTTACTTGAATACATCGTCTCAATCTAGGCTTCCCACCTTGAAAAGCTACATAATGTACCCTGACCTTATGGGCTGTCAGGTTAGTCCACTCTGGGAACAGCAGACCTGGTACAGATGACAAGCCGACTAATAACTGTGACTAGTTGGACTAATCATAGGCTGCGGCCACTTCAGTCCACTTCAGGTCTCACATTAACCTCCTGCTTGTTATTATTATAGAACTCAAGAGCAACTGTCTGTGAGTGTCCAGCAGAAAAAAAAGGGTGAAATTCACAGCATGAGCCGTTTGCCTTGCCTTGGTTCGATGCTCACGCCCTTGTATCTGTCAACTCTATTTGAACTCATCCAGGTCCTTTACTTGAGCTTACAAGACAAACAAACCATGTTTCTCCTGCTGGTTTAAACGGAGCTTATTGTATGTGTGAATGACACGGTGATCTAGACTGTCTGTCACTGTGACAGAGTGCTAAACTCCACGCCTGGGGTTATCTCTACATCATAAAAATGTAGGGCAGGGGGCTGCTTGTGAGTGTGTGTGTGTGTGTGTGTGTGTGTGTGTGTGTGTGTGTGTGTGTGTGTGTGTGTGTGTAAAAAAAGAAACTGAATGGAAAATGGGAGAGGTCTTCGTTTAAATGCAATATATTCTGTGTTTTCACATTGCAGACTTGTGTGTGTGTGTTGTGAGAGTGTGCATGTGCGATGAGGAATGTCAGTCAAGGGGAAATCTGCAGAGGTGTCAGACATTACAGAAGACCACCAAGCAATGTGAGTAGAAATGTGTCTGATCTTACACAGAATGCAAAAAGGAAAAACTCAGTGTATTCAATGCTGCAGTATTTTAAAACTGCATGAGGCTGCAGTTTTATCATATTTGTGTGAGCGTCTCAGTCCTGTTGATTGATGTCACACAGTAAACAGTCATCTTTTACCCACTTTAAACTTAAACATGCGTCTAAGCGCCAATGAGGGGTTCCTGTTTCCTGGGTGAAATCCTCTGCTACACAGGGAACAATGCTTTTACCAACAATGATGAAGTAGCTTGTTAATTATAGGAAGCTGGAGGAAATACAAGAGGCTGTGGTGGAGTTTGATCATTTCTGTTATTATAATATGTTGGTCCAGTATAAACAATGAGCATTAAAGACCAGTGGAAAGGCTGCTTATCACCAAAAGATGTCAGCAAATTCAGGAAAACAACACTGGTGCTGTGTTCTCAAAAATAACTTTGCTTCTTGGAGGAAAAACTTGATGTGCATACATTTATCATAAAAAAAGTGGAAATTGTGTTTTGTGTGGATAACACTTCCCAAACCTTCTCAGTGTCAGACAGAGTATAATTGGCTGTCAGAGTTTTTACCTTTTATCCATACTGTGATGCCACTAAGTCTCCAGGAGCTGCACCATCCAGGATTTACAAATGTGAAATCTGTCACACTTCACCTCCACACACAGACACAGCTGATCTGAAATGCACACATTTACCTAACCCGTGGCTTTTATGCAGGATGTCTGTGCAGAGTTTTGTGTGCAGAACCAATGTATTTACTTGTACAAAACTGTTCTGATGTGTGACATCATACACATCTTACCACAATCTTACCTGATCGCTAGGGAAGAAGAGAACCTCCAATAAACAGATTTTTGTTGCAATGCAGTGACTTTAAAAACTTTGTGAAGCTTCACAGTTGGACCATATGGCGCTGAGCTAAATGACCCGCGACTCAACTCTGCCATGTGACTGATGCATTTATGCAACAGAGCCACCGTTGGAAAGGACAGGTACACAGGAGGGAGGACAGATAAAGAGTTAGATGAATCAAGGGACAGACAAAGAGGAAAACAGAGAGAAGACACAAATAGAAATAAATAGATGACAAAAACAACTAAAGGGAAACATGCAGGAAGGAGAATGCCTTGTTCATCTACTGGACTGATCTGTCTGTTGGCCCTTGAGTCCCTTGAGAGCAGCTGTTAATCCACCAGGTCTGCAGCCTCACAGAATAAAAAGTTAAATACATTCATGTGCTGAATGATCAAGCAAATGATCTTTCATATATCCTAAAGTTTCAGCCATGCACACTCCCACCTGGAGCATAACTAACTGATTGATTTCAATGTTGTCATTTTGTAAACTGAAGAGCTGTTTGTCTTTCAGTGTTTATAAAGTTGTCTGGATAACACAGTTGCCACTTTCATTGGGACTCAAAGTTTCTTCCAACTGATTTGACCATGTGAATACAGGTGAGTAAAAACCACGATCTTTGATTTAATCTATTAAGACGCTTTGTCTTCAGCCTTGCTAGCAGTTCTGTAGGCTGTATTTGGGCAAAGCGTTAATTTTTAGCATGCTCATGTTAAGCAGCTGTAAGGTTTTCCCAGTGTTTAACATCTTAGTTTACTTCGGCAACACGAGACAACATTTGCTAGATAATATTATTCAGTAAAGCAAATACCAGTAAATAAATCAGTCTTATAGCTGTTTAAAAGATTTAGTCCAAAATATAAGTGGTTGAAATACATTATATAAATATAATACATATATAAATATGTAATGCCGCTCTGCACTCTGCACTGTGGTGAAATTATATTTTGAGATAATAACTGCATGCCTGTGCAAACATGATGCAGCTCAGGAAGATATTCTCAATATTTAATCATATGTAGGGGCTGGACAATAAATTGAAAGTATCAAATTCAGTTATTTGGGAATATCTTACTGACCATAATGTCCTCGGAGTGCAGTTTTTAATACATAAACTGAAAAAATCTGCCCAGTGACAGACTGCTCTAATTAAACAGGACAAATGTATGAGAAGAGAAACAAAATGAGGAAGGAAATGCATGACGTGATGGATACAGATATGATTATATTGCCCAGACCTGGTCATTTATCTTGATACAGATTTAAAGTCATAACATCAAGCTCACTGTGTGTAGGGGTGTCTGCCTGTGGTGTATTTGTTTGGTTTGTGGTCTGTTGTGTGCAGGCGAACAGATGAAGGAGAAAAAGGATGACAGACGGACAGGAAGGGAGGAAGAGGCTAAAGGAAAAAGGAGGAGGAAGGACAATCCTTATCCCCTTGATTATAGTGTTTATGGCATCTGGACATTTGTTTGGCCAAGGCGTGTGTGTGTGTGTGAGTGTGTGTGAGTGTGTGAGTGTGTGTGTGTAGTGCCCCAGGGACACACCTGGAGTGTAGCTATTTGGTGCTTCAGTTCAGCCACTGGCACATTTCACCAGTCTCTGTTTCTCATGACTCTCATACTTCACCCCCTCAGGGCGAGTCACAAAGTCTCTTTAACAGCAGAGGAGCTGAGTATAAACAGGATTACAAAGTGAACTCAAGTCTCTTCTCTCAGCCTGATAGACGAGAGTGCTGCTGTTGAACGATCTGTTGTAAAGCTCGTTTTAGTCCATACTTAGGAAACAGTTCTGCCAAATTGTTGTGTGGAGTTGACGTCAAGATCGATATCGCTTTCACATTTGTCTCCTAGCCTCAATAAAAAGCTACAGCTGTTAGCTTAGCATAGCCTGAAGACTGGAAATGGGGAAACGGCTAGCCTGGCTAACTTACAGTAACCCACATAAAACCAATTACCATTTCTGCACTTTGGTTTAAGATGCATAACGTGAGTTTTAGAGGAGCTAGTAGCTGAATTTTGGAAAGAAATCATCCAAAAAGACTCAGCCTACGTAAACATTTTATTCTCAACTGCAAACTGTGGACTTGAACTGTTGCACGTGTCTTTACAACTTGTCCAATTGTTTCTTTTGTGATTTCAACTTCCATCTTTAAAAAAAACCTGTGCCTTGTGCCTTTAATATCAGAGCAGCAGCGCAGTTCAGACACCTGCTCCTGAAGCCTTTTCCCCTCTAAAAATCAATAACCCCAAAGAGAAAAAAGAGAGTTTCATCAATGACCATGTGGCTCCTCTGCAGCCACAGATTTCAGACATGTCCCACAAGTGTTAGCGTTATCGTGGAGGTGCACATGAAGGGGCCCCAGAGGAGACTGGAGCCGAAATGAAAGCTGCAGGTTGGTAGCGGAGGTTTTTACGCAGCGTCACTGGCGCGCGTTTTCACGTCGTCTCTCTCTCTCTCTCTCTCTCTCTCTCTCTCTCTCTCTCTCTCTCTCTCTCTCTCTCTCTCTCTCTCTCTCTCTCTCTCTCTCTCTCTCTCTCTCACACACTCTCTTTCTGAGAGGAGACCGGGCGAAGGGAAAAGGGTTGGGACAAGAAGGAGGAATAGCTGGAGGGAGGGATGACTGAATAACGAGGAGAAAAACACCCACTCCGGACTGACCGAATTGTATCCGGTGAGAGAAAGAAGGAGAGGAGGAGAGAGGGACCCTGTGGGAGCAGCAGCAGCAGTGTTTGGTATTCACGGGATTTTCCTCTGAGGATAAGAAGACGCTTTTGAATTGATGCCTGGAGAGGTATGAAAGACGATTTCATCCATGGTGCGTGTGTTTGAGTCGCTCTCAGGTGCGCGGCGCTGCACCGTCTCATCGAGTTCATTTGAATGAATCTGATAGTTTGACCTAAAAGTGGCTTTTAAAGAACTGGATTAAATACGAGTCAGCAGCACTTTGAAACCATCCCTGAAGACGAATGTTGGCTGCGGTCAGGGAATCAAACTTGTGCAGTCTCACCAGCAGGTGGAAAAAAATCGTTTAGGAATAAACATCGTATTTTATTTTATTGGGTTAAAGAAATATTATCCACATGTATTTGCCTTAAGCTTTTAAAAATGTGTTTGAGCAGTGTTGGTGCGTGCGTGCGTGCGTGTGGTGTTGTGCTGAAATGTATTTCATTCGTGTGTGCGTAAAACTGAATTCCACAACCAGCCTTAAGAGCTTGGAGTGTGTATTTACACTCACTTTAATGAGGGCGACGCCTCGACCTTGGTTGCCATGAACCAATTAACTATTTGAAAAGTTGCCCTTTGCACTGCAAGAATTAGAAAATCCCGCAAACTGAGGAAAGATTCAACTTCTGGCTTCTTGTGAGTTATGTTATTCCACAAGATCTTAACCCTCATTTGTGTAGGTCTATTGCATTTGTATGTTTCTTTTTTATATGTAGACTAATAATCTCTTTTTATCCCTTTCATTCCCCTCCTCATAGTCTCTGAGCCTGATCCTGTTTTAAAAATATGATATGCTTATTAATATGCACTGTCATTTTTCTGGCCTTTTGACACCGTCTGAATCAAAAGGAGCTGCCTGTTCTTTCAACACCACCGCCGGGCTCTGCCTCTACATCAGCGGATGATTCAATTTCCTAACAACTTTTATTTGTTGCACACACTGCTTTTATTCATTCTACATCAAGTTTGTGTGTGTGTGATTTCTCAGGAGTGAAATGATAAGACATCTGCGTCCTCTTCATAATGAGTGGGAGACTTGAGGAGAGGAGGACGAGAGGATCAGGGGAGGGGGAGAAGGTGTAGAGAAGAAAGAGTGAGGGGTGACAGGAGGAGATGAGATAGGGGAGAAGAGGAGATGAGGTGTTGTGTTTGCTATTGTGGTCGGACAATGGCACTCATCATGAAATGTTCCTTCTCAATTAAGCTTCTACTCTTCCTGTCTGTGTCTATCACTCCTCCTCTCCTCTCCTCTCCTCTCCTCTCGAACAAAGTCCTCCACTGTTTCTCGCCCTCAGCCCGCTTTGTGTAGGCGTGAGGCTGGACCACTGCTCTGTGGTCAGTCTAGACTGTTGGGCTGCTGCTTTGTAATTGTATCAAAGTGGATATTATAGACAGAAGTAACTGATTCCAGATCAGCGCCTTGGGGCCATGTGGGCAAGGTGGGTCCCTCTCGACCCACGGAGCCTCTCTGCAGCTGAATGGCATTCCTGGTGTTTCTGTCACTGAAGTCCTTTCTTCCTTCTCTGCTTCTCACATTTCATTTCTTTGCTTTTCTTCATTTTCTCAGCGTGGTCTCTCGTCTCTCTCTGCAGGTCTAGACTGCTGGTTGTGAGGATGTTGTCAGCAGGGCGGATCAGGTGGTGTTTGTGGTCTTCACTGGTGCTACTGGCCCTAGTTTCCAATTTCCCCAGTCAGGCACAGGATCAAGGTGAGTTGTTTTTTTCTCTTCTCTAATCTTTTCTTTCTCTTTGCTTCTTACCCTCCCATCACACTCCCACTTCTCCCTCCCTCCCCCCCATCCACCACATCAGACTTTATTTTGCCTCCAGGTCTTCCTCAACGTCCCACCTTGGCCATTCATTCTCCCCCCCATCTGTTCTCTCCATCACCTCCCTGTCCTTCCTTCCCTCAAACCTCACCTCCCTGACCCCCTCCGTCTCCATATCCTTCTCCCTCCCCTCACCTCGCCTCTCTCTCTCTTTCTCTGCCATCCCCACATCGCTCCTTCCTCTGTCTTCTCTCTTTGATGTGCAGGCAAAATCTAATCAGATTACACCACGCTCAACGATCATATCACCTCCATATCATTATGCCATTTCACCACGGTGGCACGGCAACGCTCGCAACCCTGCCGATGCTGCCTCGCTCCAGAGGGGTTTTGATAAATGTGTCGCCGTGTGTTGTAGCTGTGCGCTCAAGCTGTAATGATTCGCTGCACAATTTGCTGCACAACTTAAAACGCTCCAGTGTTCTTTGCAATCAACCTCACATCAGCTAACCTGGTTTAATCAAACTGAGCCGTGTCTGATTGACTGTTTTGTGCAATGTTTTTTTGATCAAAACACTAACAAGAAAGATATATCTGACCTCCATTAACTGTATGTTAATATGTCATTATGTGGCTATATTAGCATAGCACGTGTTAAAACGTGTGTTTTCTGAATGAAACTTGTCATCTTTTCTTATATCTTTTAATAAATCCCTTTACTGACTTCAGACCTAAAAAAAACAAACTACCAGCACATCTTTACTTCATCAAGGAGTCCAGCTGATTTAGGAGATAGGTGCTGAATGTTGTTATTGAGATATTTTGATACCAGCATCGGAAACGCTCCTATCCTGCCAAAAATGCTGGGTCGACTATCGGCTAGTACACAAATCTATGTACTGATCCAATCCTGTGTATATTAGTTTCACCAATGATAAAACTGCAATTTTCTTTTTCCAGGAAATCAGTTTTTCTTCAAGATGTGTTATTAGAGCCGCGAGGAACAATTGTTTTAATTCATGCTGGAAAGTCACAAGTAAAAAGGCAACATGCACTTTATGTTCAAGTTTGGCATTACTTAAAATAACTTTATTTTCATAAACTGTGGGTGCAATTTAACAGCTATAATTTATTTATTTATTTATTGTTTATTTGTGTTACCGGTATAATTTGACTTTAAGCCAACAGAATAAATGTCAAACTAGATAATAAAAGAAGCCAGATGTTATTCTTTTGCTGTACAAAGATTTTTTTAAGCACATAACACATTAAGTAGCACACAGCTGTTAAAACAAATTATATACGTTGCAAAGTCCACGTATTGGAATCGGTATCAGGAAAATGGCATCTTAACATCGTATATACTCCAACAGGATGAATCCCATGTTTTCTGACTTCTATAACTGCAGTGCACTGTGTGTGTGTGTGTGTGTGTGTGTGTGTGTGTGTGTGTGTGTGTATATATGTATGTGTGTGTGTGTGTGTGTGTTGTTGACCATGAGTTCATGGTAGCGTGTTTTTGATACTGGCAGCCTATGAAGTGCAGAGGTACTTATCTGGAGATCATATGAAAATGACCCAGAGGGACACTTGAGCATTTAGCTGACCCTGCTTTGTGTGTGTGTGTGTGTGTGTGTGTGTGTGTGTAGCTCACATTCCTTCCAGGGTGTGGAGTTAGAGGAGCAGCAGTGGCAGGTCTTGGTTAAAGTACCTTAACACAGAGAAATAAATAAAGATTTTTTACCCCTGTCTGAAGTTGTTTAGAATCAATAACCCACACATGACAGCTGCCTTTATTGATCTGTTTTTAAAACTAAATTAAAAGTTGAGAGAGTTGAGTCCTATTAATAATTTATTTTATCATAGCGAGGTTTTATAGGTTAGTTTTGGTTTCAGACCCATTTTACTTTAAATTATGGAGCTGCTTTGTGTTTCTTTATTGATTGCTTGGAAATGAAAATAAGGTTTTACTATTTTCTTCTCTTCCCCTGAAACTTCTTTCAGTTGACACTCTTTCCTTACCCTCTTTTCTTTCCATCTACACTTTCAACCTCTTTTGCTCTGTTTCTCTTCAGTCATCTCATCTCCTGTTTCGTCCCTTATTCTCTTCACTCCAAGAGGTTTTTATTTCACTTTTCATGAGCAGTTCTGCAGGTCGTGTTTGTCGTTGCATGCAGACAGAAAGGAGAGCAGTGACAGAAGTGTTACAGCATAAATTAGGCTGGGATTTGAGCCCAGTGAATCACAGCAGAACATGGAAGACCTCCCAGACACTACGGGAGCATAGCCTGCTCAATTCCCTTTCATTAGTGAGCATGTGATAGCCATTAATTTTTGCCCGTCCCGTCCCCCGTAAGCTGCAACATCTGGTCCAAGGGGATTTGAGTTTAAGGATTAGTGTGTGTTTTACCCATGGAGGATGTTTGTATATACAACACAAATGTCTGGATATCATCAGAAACTCCCACTACCACAGAGTGGGTGCGTTCAGGAAGAGTTTTCTCACAGCAAGAAATTAAGCAAATGTTTTGGACAAACAAACCATGAGATGTTTTACATCCCAGAATGTTTCATTCATTCTCTAAAGTTTAACTTTCTTTTTATTACACATAACTCTTTTTTTCAAGGATAAGCTGTGACAAAATTAACTTCTACATTCTGAAGTTTTACTGTGGAAGTGGAATTTCATGAAACTACCAAAATCATGTGGCAGTGCAGAAATTTAGTATGTTTATATGCTGCACATTTACTTTTCTAAACAAGTTGAAAAGGGAATTATACCTGTGTTGCTTTCAAAGGCAACATTTCTTTCTAGTTTTCTTTCAAAATTCATCGTATCCCGTCACAAACGTTAAGTTCAGAAAAAGCCTCAGGTTCACCATTGCGTTCCGGCATCATGTCCATGTCAATTTGATCTGCTGATACCTTTCTTAATGCAGAACCTGAGCAGTGCACAACACAGTGTTTTATCGGTGCTGACTTTTATTTTCACTGGTTTTAAATTTAGCCTTAAAAAAGCCCTGAGACGGGAAATGCAGATTTTGTCCTCTGCCCGGCCCTCAGAGGGTGCGTGCAGTGACCTGGGAGTTTTGTGTTGCTGTTTCCAGAGCAGCAGTGACAGAAGCAGGAGAGACGGAGTAAATATACCAGATGGTGGATGTTTGCCACTGTTGAATCAAAACTCTGACCTCATTGTCAAGCAAAAAGAATTGTCAAACTTTTTCTGTTTGCATGTTTAGCCCTTGTTCCCTGGACCAATCAGTTAGTCAAAGATGCTAAATGTGTGTGTGTGTGTGTTAGATTTCCATGTGCATTGTTAATTATTGTAATTTTATTTTCTTGATTGGCTGACGGCGTAGTTCAACACCTAGCTTCAGGACACATGATAACATTGAGAGGACAACTCAAAAAGATATTGCACTTTTTGTGTTCGTGTGCGTATCTGCATGTGTCGGGATACGTGTGTGTTTTTTGTGTGGTGTGAATTTGTGCTTTGACGACTGCCAGGTGATTTAGTATGAGTGAGTGTTGGCCAGTAATTTCAGATATAATGAACAGGGAGAGAAGCCAATGATGAGAAATCATTTATTTATAAACAAAAGAGAGGATGAGATGGAACAACCTGTTTTGAATTTAAAAACTGCTAAATATCCAAAACCTCCACTGCCGTCACCTCAGCTCGCCGCCGCTGCTGCTGCTGCTGTTGATGTTAATCCAGCTTGTCATAATCATCAGCCACTTTGGACTAAATGGAGCATTGAATCGTAGGAGATGTGATTCTCAGGAGGCTTTCTAATTTTGCCCCTGTGTTGTTGTCAGAGGACGTGGCTAAAGGTCTGTTATGTAAATAAACAAAAATTAACTTTAATTAATGGGAACATGGGCTGATAATGACTTTCGCAAATGATTATCTTGAGGGCTGAGAAGGATTAATAAAGCATCACTCTGGATAATTCGGTTCACTTTGCATGCGTTTGCCAAATGACACATGGGTGTCACAGTGTATACAGTAGTAATGAATATCAGGTAAAACAGTATCAGAATCACATAGACAAGCCTGCAAGTGCAATACTTTGCAGAGCCTGAAGGGAGTCAGGATTGATATCGTAGAACAAGGCTGTGAATTGCATCTTGTTTTTCCTGAAGAAAATCTGCCTTAAGGCTCATTCATGCTCAATGTTAGATATGAATACAAACGCAGACCTTAGTTCATATTCTGCTTCATTTCGTCCATATCGGTGAGCTTTCAAAAGACGTGCACAGATACGGATGAAACAGTCTAAACTGAGCAGTACCACCAAAAATCATGAAATCATTTCTGAACAGCTACACCAAAATAACCATCCTCCACAGTTGCTATTGTTAATTGTCGTCAGAAACCTTTGACTCTGCCCTGCCCTCTAGTGGATGGGTTGCTTAACAACCCTGCCAATGCTCGTAGGCACGTGGACAGTGACGGTTACATCGTAAAGGCAGCATAAACTAGCCTTTAGTGGTTAACAAAGTAATTTGTTTGAAATACTACTAAATTTCTTGCTTTGTTAGATAAAGTAAAATGAAAAATTCTTTATCTGCCTGTTTATCCAGATCCAGTCTAAACCTTCCTTTGGTAATGCCCCACCCCTCCACAACATTTCATGGAAACCTTTTTGTAGTTTTCCAGTAATCCTGCAGGCAGACAGACACAAACAAACCGCAATGAAAACATAACCTCCTTGTGGTGGAGGTAATAATCAGAACTTCGGTTCAATCATTATACATGTAAGTTAAACTCAACTCATCATCTTTGACCCTGTTGCTCTTTTTCACCCTCTTCAAAACATGTTTCTATAACAGTCTCTTACTCACAAGAGAGTTAGGCTGTCTGCAAACACAGCAACAATACTCATGGTCAACAATCTAGGTATAATCATTTTAATTATGTCTTCATTTCCTCCAGAGAACAGTCTGACTAACCTCTGGGTTTGTTCAGAACTGCTTGTGTTTCTTGCTTTGTTGAAGCCATGTTGCTTTTAGACACGAGAGTCAATAATTTAATGTTTAATTAGAATTCATTCTTCTTTAACTTGGCCGGTGTAATGACAAAGACAACACTGAAATAACTCAGTTACAAGAGGTATCTTACAATATTGACTTGCTAGTATATTAGCTGTGACCTAGACCTTGAAATAGTGCGTGTGAGTTAGAATTACAGACGCTGGTAGTCGATATTTCATTTCTGTTCGATGTCAATCATCTTCTGTGGAATTAGTGGAGGATTTTATGGGGATATTTTCTGACTGGCAAGCATGAAAAATACGGGGATGTGAGATCATCCAGCACGCTCAATATTCAGTCTTTAAGAGTGATTTCATATAGACACACACACACACACACACACACACACACACACACACACACACACACACACACACACACACACACACACACACACACACACACACAGACTCACACACACACAATGCAGCAGAGAGATAAGTGTTGAGAAAAAAGGCATTGCTTACAAAGGTAAAGCGATAAAAGACAGAACAAGGTGTTGAGCCACCAAAGGACGACGGGAGTAGACAGGCTGCACAGTAGAGGAGAAGATATAGGATATAGGAACAGAAGTGGAGATGGGAGGAGAGGAGAGGAGAGGAGGGGAGGGAGGAGAGAGTTTAAACCCAAGGACAAGAAGAAGAGATGTAATAAAATAGAGGAGTGTTGCATGAGAGCGGCAGAGGAGATAAAAAAGAGCGTAGAGGTGGAACGAAAGAAAAGAGTGGATTTGGGTTAAGTGCTATCTCGGTGAGCAGAGTAGTTCTTGTAGAGACAAGTCTCCAACCACATCAAAAGACACGTGCTGCTGTGCTGAATAGGTACCACAAAAACACATTCACACACACACACACACACACACACACACACACACACGCACACACACGCACACACACACACAGACACACACCTCCCTCGTGTACAGTATGGCAGCTATCTTGTAGTGACAGTAGTTGTCATACATAAATCCTGAGTATTAGTGAAGCTATACTCAGAGTGGAGTCAGTATTGGGGTAATCTGGAGAGAGGAGGGGGACAAGGAATTAAAATGAAGGGTGAGGAGGAGGAGAGCAGACAAAGAGAAGGATAGTAAAAGGAGGAGAAATGGATGGAAAGATAGATGACCCAAGCCAGAATAAAGCAGGTTAAAGAGAGGAGGATGGGGGGATAGAGAGAGAAGGAACGAGGCAAAAAAGACAGAAAGCTCAGAGAAGTCAAGTGACATGAAGCAGAATGGATGACAAAATAGGTGAATTTGACAGATTGTTGAGCCAAGAAAGAGGAAGAAAGAAGAAAAAGTGAGAAGAGAGGAGGAAGAGGAGCGGAATTGTGAGCCAGATCAGGATATGGAGAGATAAAGAAGAAGAAGAGACTGAAACAGAGATGAGGAGGGGAGGGGATGGAGAGACGAGATGAAGTGAAGCAGAGGACTGGACAGTGAACATCATCACTGAGGAGTTCCAGTTCGCTTTCACCGCTGCTAATCCCCGGAAGAGGCATCCCCTCTTAAACCAAGGCGTCAAACTGTGCTCGTACCCCTCTAACCCAGTTAATTCCTGTTCACACTAAAGGACTTTCCTGCTTCTCACCCCACAGAGAGAGTCAGGAGTTAGACTCTTTGAATTAAGGGTCCGGCTGCATGAGGAGAGGATGTTTTAAATATCATTATAGAAGGGATTTCTATAATTTCTCGTGGTGGATTGTGACTTGGACTATTTACTGCATGGAGATAGAATTTGTTGCTATAACAGTTGTCGCAAAAGTTCTGCCAAATGGCTGGAGCTTCATTCACTGCCTGGCAGGGAGCTTGTGCGAGGAGCTCGCTGACTCCGGTGGTGTAACTCTTTCAGATAGATGGCTCCGGGTGGTGCGTGATATAGTGTTGCGTTTACATACGTGGATGTATACTCTGTATGTTTAGGGCAAAGTTTAAGCCATCTCCTCATGGTCTCTACAGTATTTCCATAGAGTGATTTACGTCAAATGTGTTTCACAAAAGCATCTTGGCACTATGATTCAGTGTGTGTGTGTGTGAAATGTTGAGCTCTTGGATGATATTTATGGCTGTATGGTGGTAAACAAGAACAGACGTGGTGGTTAGTGAAATGTAATTTATATCTAAGACCCTCGTGTTCCATGAGCCTTCACAGTTATTGGAGCTATTATGTCCATATTCATTAATCATCTGCGATGTCTCTGGAAATGCCTCCAGCTCACAGACCTTGATGTGTATTTATAGCATGAAAGAGAGTCATAGTTGGCCATTCATTTTTACATCATTTTTTAAAATTATGAATCAGTCGGTGTGAGTGTGTGTGTGTGTGTGTGTGTGTGTGTGTGTGTGTGTGTGTGTGTGTGTGTGTGTGTGAGTGTGAGTGTGTGTGAGTGTGTGTGTGTGTGTTCATTGACATGCAAAGCAAAGATCGAGGTACACGGGCCAATTTCCACCCAGATATTAGCAGCTCCGTCTGCCAACTCAATTCACATACTATCAAGCACACACTCAGTGATACCAGAGCAATAATCTACTCGAGGTACACACACGACTGAAATTATTCATAGATTCGCATTGTGCACTGTAATTAGACCGTTTCATCCTATGCATTTTGAGCATATAACATCTGGCACAGTGTGACTACTTAAGAAAAGGAGCTCGCAAAATTGGAAAACGCAGAGAGTGCTGCATCGCATGTCTCGGCAAATCGATCAAACAGCTTCAGATGATCTGGTGATGAAAAGTTTGAGAATTCCTCCTCCTTTGCAAACATGAGACACAATTCTGTTTTTCTTTTTTGTGACCTCTACTTTAAAGCCGAAGCCTAGACATAAACTTGTGAGGTCATGCATGTTTGGAATTTATGTCATGATTGATTTAATTAAACTGAATATTTTAGTTTTATAAATATAAACATACTAGAGAATTGATTATACTAAAACTAAGCTAAGTCTACATTTTATTATGTATATATATGTATATGTATATATATATATATTTATGTATATATAATATTATATTATAATATTCACTTAAATTTACTTTGTCACCTAGTTAACATACTGGTTGAAGGACCAACTTAATGCACATGCTCACAGTGCCTTTAAATAAAAGCTGCACCCTAAATATGCCTGATGTTTTCCACCCAGATCTAAGAATTATTATCTGAGAAACTGGTGAGAATCTTGCAATGTTCAAGAAAGTGAAAAAATTCTGGACCCATCCTTCAACTAAGTTTCATGGAAATCGGTTTCGTAGTTTTGCGCAATCCTGCTAACTAACAGACAAACACTGATCGTTGGTGTGTCCAAGGATCCAAACGTCAACATCATCAGGAATTTTTATCCCAGGAGATAACAGTGTCTTTTAACATGTGGTAATTAACCAACCTAACCATTGCATTTGTGACGGGATTTCGCATTGAGAAAAATGGAGTGAGCGAGTGAAAATCCTGCAGAGTACACCTCAGGTTTGTCAACATCATATCACTTATTTTTTTGTAGATACTTTCCTCCTTAAGCGCCTGATGTACAGTCTTCACATGTCAGCACTCACTAACTTACAGAGCAGCGTCTTTGTCTGTAGACTGAACGATCTATAATGGAGGTCAGTCGCTCATGTCTGAGGTCCTTTAAGTTTATTCTTACAGGATTATTGTCATTAAAACTTGTATCTCATTATTCTTACTCCCTCAGCACTTAAAAGCCCAGGGTTTTACTCTGTTTCTCCACTTAGAGATTTCCACAAATTCTTTCTGTGGCTGAAATGCATCTGGTGGTGGAAATTAATCAGAACTTGTCAGGTTTTCTTAGAAACTCTCTATTTTTAAGAGGATGGATTGAGTTTAAAATGAGTATAGAGAAACTGGGATTTATTTAAAACCTATTCAGATTATTATCTACTGCAAAGTAGGAAAAAATAAAATAATGCACCAGTCTCAAAATCTTTTGAGGCTGCATCTACTTCATGACTCCAAAATCAAATCTCTACTGACCATGTTTATTTGGACATTTTATAATTGAGTGCTGACAGGTAAAGAAGCTCGACACTGGCAGTGTCACCAGTGTCATCATTATGGATGACACAATGGTGTCCGCTCACTTATAGAAACTTTGTAGTAAAATAATATAAATTAGTGGATCGTTGCATAAAACTAACAATATAGTAGAACGGTGAAATGGTGATATGTGTCACAGACATAAAGTTTATGCCGGTGACTGTTCTTC
Organism: Paralichthys olivaceus; assembly: GCF_024713975.1. Classification (NCBI taxonomy): domain Eukaryota; kingdom Metazoa; phylum Chordata; class Actinopteri; order Pleuronectiformes; family Paralichthyidae; genus Paralichthys; species Paralichthys olivaceus. The sequence continues at coordinate 13,987,949 of NC_091105.1, forward strand.
TCATCCGAGGTGAATGTGTAGTTTTTTAAAATACTGCATCATGGTCTCTCTCTCTTTCTGTGTTGTCGCTGTCCATTCTTTTCTTTACTTGTCTGTCTTTTTGTCTGTCGATTAAAAACTGAGTCAAATTCTCTTCTTGCGTGTGTAAGAAGCCGAACACTGCATGCACAAACACACAGAGAATGGCATTTCTCTGTTTTCTCTGACAGACGGCTTGAAAGTACATCAAGCCTCCCGAGGACACAACTGTACAACATTTATTTATCCCGTAGACTGTGTATAAAGATGGATGACGCATCTCCCCGTCATCCCATTAACCAGAAATGAAGCTAAAATATCCTCGACACGAACGCTGCCTTCTTGCACATTTGAAGCCAGAGTCTGTGCAGCAGCACCTATCAAGGTCCCACTGATACATACATGTCAGTCTCAGCTGTCAATCATGACATTTCAACCTGTTTTTACAGCAAAGTATGTTTAATTAATTATTTATTTATAAATTAATAGAAATTCAAAATTCAAAAAAATCCACCAAACTGCTCTTTACTGTTTAATACAGAAATTTGAATCATCCTCGTATGAACTTTCTTTCTTTTATGAAGAGAATTTGACTGGAAATATTTTAATCGAAATGTTTTATGTTTCATGCTGTTTTGATCTGAAGCTGATTGAACATGAGCATCGTGCCAAACTGACGTGCTCTATGTGTCGCTCTCATGGTCGGAGCTTCAATATTGAAATTCACTCATCTCTCTCTCAGTCTTTCTGTCCATGTCTTAATTCATTCTGTTTTAGAGTCACGTTGAGATTTTGGTTCTCTGTGTGTCTTGGTTTCACATAAAAAACGTGTGTTTATTGGTGGACGGGACATTTTCAATTAAAACCAGCTCCTCCTATCAGTTTGTCATTTATTTCCAATCATCTTGAAGCTGATTTAAAAATGTGTTTGTGTGTTTTTCAGTTCCAGCCCCGAGGAGGCTGCGTTTCAAAGTGCTGAGCTCAAGCAAACTCCTTGTTTCATGGAGGGAGCCCAAAGGAGACTTTGACAGCTATCTGTTCCTCTACAGCAGTATACCAGGTAGGATGACTTTGCTGCACGGATACACACACACACAGACCACACACATGTTGAAAAGAAGAGTGAGTTGACTTTTTTGGGGGAAGGATCTCATTATGACTTGGGTTTTCTGTCTGTCAGGAGGGATTATATAATTTACTTCTTATCAAAGTTCCTGTGAAGGGATTTCACTCTCGAGAGATACAGACGACTCAAAGTTTGTCCTGTACCTCTGCCAAGTTTGAGACAAAGGAGTGTTTTTGCTGTGCACCTGGAGCCTGTCAGCAGATCTGAAAATGGGTCTGACAGGAACAGTAGGAGCTACACACTGACTCGTGATAGAGTTCAAACCGGGAGAGGAGCAGCAACATTAGTCATTCATTCAGAATCAAACAATTATTACTGTACGGCGTTGTAGCCATGACGGACGCCTGACGTCCTGCTTATATCCTGCATCTGTCAGGAGCGGATCATTGGACAGACAAGGGGCATGACCCTGCCTCTCCGTGTAGTCAGTAATCACCCTAATCACCGCTGACATCTCCTTCATCATGTTATCACAGCACACCTAGTTTCACAGTCATGCATCTCTCCTTACATCATTTCGTACTGCTGCACCGCTGCCTGCATTTGTTTGAGATTAGTGCTGTGCTGTGCTGCAGACAATTCTTTTGCAGGCGCTGTAAAAATGAATAAGTGGGACTGAGTAAGCTTTCAGTAACATAAAACTCATTGTTTGCAAACAACCCTTTGCGACAACCGCCTGGCCTGAGAATTTCTTGGTGCCTCTGACGATTGAAAAGAGAACAAAAACTCAAATTTACGGCCACTTCCTCTCGGTGAGGGGGTGCAGCAGTAGTTTGCTGCATGGTGCTCAGCAAATGCAGCAAAAGAAATTCACTGCATCCTTACTAGGACACAAATACATGCCCTGTGACCTGCCGTTTAGTCAGGTCTGACCGCTGAGTCGGATGAAGTGAGCGACAGGCACAGTAAAGCTTGTTTTAGATGACAAAAGGTGCTGTCAGAGTGGCAGCTAACCTTTTGGTTCAACATAATGTTCTTTTTCTCCTCAGAGGTTTTATAAAAAAAAAGGGAACAGCTTAAGTGCAGCTGAGTAAGGATTCAGCTTTTAGGTTAAAGCAGAATATGACTCACAGTTATATGGGGTTTTTTGTCGCCCTGTGTCAATTTCTTCCTCATTATCAGCTCGTACACAAAGTAACTCATGTTTTATGGCAGCAAAAATTGTTTAACTTTTGCCTGTGTTCTTGTGTCCAGTTTATGACAGTGCATGCATTAAAATAAAATAAGTACTTGATGGATTGATGTGCAATAGCCTGGCAACAGTTCTGAACTGAAATCCAGCACTGAGTGTACGTGCATATTTGTGGGTTAGTTATGGACCAGATGTCTAAATTTACTCTTTTAAATCTCAGTGGACATGAGATTTTTTACTCTATGCAATGGCAACTTATTGTTACCATGTTACTGCAACCTCATGATTGCATGAAAAAAAAGACAGTAGAACTTACAGCAGAAGTTGTACAGCATGTTGGGGGGGGGGGGGGGGGGGGGTTACATGAGGCAGTTGAAGCACATTGTGGTTGTGCAAAAGTTTGTTTGATCATATTTCATAAAAACAGAAAACAGATTTTTTCCATATCACGTATTTAACTTTGTGCGAACACATTTTACTTTGCCCTATTCAACTGATGAGAACTGCAATAGCAGAAGCTGTAATTCTTAAACGATCTTCCTCACTCAAAAACAAACGAGTTGCACTGTGGAAGTTTTTCCCCAAAGAAGAGAGGAGGAAAACTTCAAGAATACGGAAAAACTAGCTGTTTTGGAAAATGTACGTCAGACTAACAGACCCACCTCATGAAAAAGCAGCAGCATTAGGTGACAGGTGTTGTAAGGGTCAATCCTGACTGCAAATGTTGCCTGTAACAGATGTAATATTAAGGTTGAGGCAGGTTCTTAATCACTAGAAGGATGTTCTGTGAATCATAACGGCAAAGCTAATGTCATATCATTAGTTTGACTCTGAAAATAGTGATGGTAAACATGAATAGACTGAGGAGTGTAACTGAAAATAACATGTGGTGGCCCAGGGAGGACACAAGGCCGACACTGGGAAGGATTATTATCATTCTGTAAGTGAGACTGTAATTTAAGTCACACTGTGTTTATGTTTGTTTTAGATTATGAGTATTTGTCTACTTGTGGCATTTCTGTGCAGTATTTCTTGCTGTCGCCTTAACTGTTGTTGGCCACTATAATGATGAATATCATGGCTGTGCTGTCTGATGGTTCTTCCAGGCCTGCATCTGTGATGAAGCATTCTTGTGATGCAGGAGAAGCCATGAAATTCCTGCCAACCTTTAATTATTTACTCTTGGTTAAAATGATTCTGACAACAGCTCGGAAAACAAGTACAGGATCAGTTGTTTGCTGTAATCGTCCAAAAAATCTGCTTAATTAAACTTAATATGGAGGAAAATGACGATTTTAATGAGTTTTCCACAACTGAGTCATTCTGCATGTGAGCTGTTCATCATGGAAACAATCGTGATCAACAGTAATGTTGTTTGAGCTCCAGTCCTTCGAAACAGGAAATTAAATATATCAGACTTTAAAGGAGTAGTTCATAAAATATAAAAAAAATTACGTCTACAATGTTAAATTTGGTCACCTCAAACAGAAATGTGCTTTAAAAGGAGTTTGGTGTAACCATAACATTTTTGAATAAACCGAATTAGACTGTGGTAGCTAGTGAGCTTCTCAGGGGATGGTGGGGGTATTTATAGCGATGCTACTGTACTGTTGGTTAGAGGTCTAATGTCATACTCTGACAAAGTGAATATCAGTCGTTGTATCTGACAGTGGCTTAGTTCACCTGCACACACTGAGGTTCCAGTTTGTGGTGTTAGTTCTGATTCATGCTCTTACCCCACCTGACCTGCCGTCCCTTCAGTAGGATTTATCTCCTGCCTCCTAAAAGTGGTGTTAGTCATCACCCTGCAGGGACAGACGACACACACACACACACACATTATTGATGTCCTGATTGATTGCAGGGTCAGAATCAAAATGGGGTGATACTTGTTGGCTTGATGGGGATTAACTGCATAGGAAAAGACACACATACACACACACACACACACACTCACAAATAGTTTCAGTTAGTCGGGGTGATTCAGACAAAAATATAAATCAACCACTAAATTACACAATAAAAAAAAGGTATTAATTATTCTAGTGCTTTTATTCTAGTAATCTTTTGAATACTTGACTTGTTTTGTGGTGTTGATACTTTTACTTCTGTAAAGGATGTTTTCAGAAGACTTCTGAATATGATTTGAAAGCTCAGGAAGGAGCGTAAATGGAGCTTGAGTTGAGAGGATGACCAGGGCAACAATATGAAATGAAATCAGTTGGACTCCTGTATTCAATATTATTTATCGATGTTTGTAAATGTGAAAAGTTAATTGTGTTAATGAATTAATGTTTTCGTTTCCTGTTGCAGTTCACAACAAATGAAAATGATTGATAGAGACAGACTGCAAAAACACATTTATTATTTGAAAAATGATATGACAAAGGAAAAACAACAATACAACAATATTAGGATTAGTTATTTCAAAATAGAAAATGTCAAATACATCAGAATTAATTTTTTCAATGTTTGGGAGGCTGCACCGTGTATGCCACACAAAGACAGAACTATAAAAAGAATGCACAAACAAAGACTAAAATGTTTTGACCTTGATTGTAACGTTTTCCTGCCTGTCTCCTGCTGAATTAACCTTGTTAGTGGCTCTGTCATGAAATTTCACATATTTCGCTTCCAAGCAACTGAAACCAGCAACAAGAATATGAAAAACATGGCTCAAGTCTGACCCTTGACCCTCCTCTTCCTCTTCTTCCTCCTCCACCAGGTGGTCAGCAGAGGGAGATCATAGCGTCTAAATCTAACAGTAAGGTGTTGATAACAGACTACAGCCCCTCCAAAGACTACAGTGTGAGTGTGATCGCTGTCAGCGGCAGTGAGCAGAGCAGACCCCTTCAGGGCAGATTCAAAGGTTGGTTCATGTTTGTTTTTCCTCTCTGTATTGTGTTGCTCCTACACTTTGCTCTGTACTGTACTGTTCTTCTATTCAACAGTAAAGCACACCGTGAACTACTCTACTCCTCAGTGTTAATTGGCACAACACTTTCTCCTTGTGTCCTCTTCGCTGAATGCTTCACTAACACTTCCTCCTTCACATCCATGTCTTTCCTCTCCTTTCTCTGTGTTCCCTTTCATTCTTTCATGTTCCCTCACCTTTCTTCTTTTCCACTCCTCATTATGGATTTCATTATGGGTTTCCTTTCCTATCCTTTCCATCTCTCCTCTCCATATTTTACTCTATTTTCCTTTCTAGATTGACCTACTGTAGTATCTATATTTATATGTTTATGTAAGTGTCTTGTTACATAATAAATTATCTAAGGCTTGTGGCTAACATGACATTGATCCATTTTACCAACTGCAGCTGAGAGAGGTGAGAGTGATGGGGGAGACAGGACTGAGCCGCAGAGGCTGACTGAATCACTTTCACCCCCAGAAGATGCCAACGAGATCACTGGAGGTAGGACACATGCACACAAACACTGTTTCCAGGAGAGGAAGGCCGCGCACAAATCCTGACCTCACATGAACGTATAAATAATGTGAATTACTTCTGAGTAGCGCTGTGCTTAAAGAGTCCTCCAGTCAGTTGCCATAGCGATGTTTGGGGGCAGGAAAAAACAGCTGTTGGTGCCGTCTCTAACACCAGCTTCATCACAAAGCCAAAAATATGAGTCTGGTGATTGTCCGTGTCCAGTTGGAATTCACTGTAGAGTTAGTGTGCAACCAGTTAGCGGCAAAATACGCCTTTTAAAGCAAAACCCAGACAGATGTGGGCCTGGTGGTCTACTCACCCACCATGTGAGAGTAAAGTAAAGATGCCAGAACTGTCCGTGGCTCAGTGGTGAATCATTCACTGTTGTGCTCTATGGAAACTCTTTAACATATTCTGTGCTGAGTGATGTGAGGTGATTGTGACTAATGGTATTAGGCGATGAGTGACCCACACTGTTCACTTACATATTCGTGGTCGCCTGTTAATTTGACAAGATGGTCTACCTCCGTAAGTGTGTGTTACTCTTCTCTCTGAATATGCAGAACATGGAGGCTATGATCTGGTGTCATGATTGTCCACTCAGGATGCCTTTCTCTGCCAGAATCCTCCATTTTCATAGCAAAAACTATAACTGGCACTGATAGTGATCACCCCCTGTTGGATCAGGAGACAAAACACTTGGGTCTGATGCGCTCCTAGACTGTATATCTTGAATTTAAAAAGGTCTTTAAAGGGTCGAATATGAACTTCCCACCACATTCAGATGAATGTTAAGATCTTGATTAAAAAGTGACTAGTTAAAAGAGATTAGCCAAAATGTCGTCTGGAGCTAAAATGATCGTGTTTATGTTTTGTTTGGAGAAACCTGCGATTCGTCAAAATATTGGCCGCTGGGCTCCAAGCTTGGTTTGTTACTGAAGCTGAAGTTTGTTCTTTTGTTTGGCAGCGTCCGTGTTCTCATATTTGAACGTCTAATATTTTTAAACTTCTATGTAATGTGAGAGAAGAAGGGAAGGCATTCATTTTCATGATTGAGAGTGCGGTTGCATAGAAAGGGCCCTTTATCTGTTGATTTCTTTACCATGACTGTGAGTTCAGCGGGAAACCTTCAACTGCAGAGTAATTGATCATTTGTAAAGTGGTTTCCTGTGTGTGTGTTTGTGGGAGACAAACATGTAGCTGGTAATTTGCAGACTCAGACACCAACATTGCTTGCAACTGAATTTGAGACTCTAATTGCTGCTGATGTGTGGGTTTGACAGTTTTTTATTTAAATGTCCATTTCTGTGACATTTGTAGCAGAGCTTTGTGTCCTAATGTGCAGTCAGAACACAGAACCTCGTTACTCGGTGCTCGGATGCTTATTATTTAAGTACACTTGCTTCCGGCTGGCTTATTATTTGGTTTTAGTTGGGTGATCATTTATCATCGGGCACTAAAAGAATGTGGGGGCACAGAAATAATCAGGAATTATTGAGTCTAACTTTAAATAAGTCCAGCCTCGGAGGAACTGCACACGTCATCATTTTTATGAACTAATACATATTATTTCAACAATATTACCTGTGATGCTGAAGTGCAGTCACACTTGCTGATGGAGCAAGAGTGGAACACACACACAAACGTGCACAGAGAAAGAGTGTGTGTGTGTGAGATAGAGAGGGGAGAGAGAGAGCATCACTGAGCAATTAACCATGTTGTAAAACATATTTATAGACACTTTGCCTGCGTGCATTCATAATAAATTGGCTCTTAGGTGGAGATGAAAACGCATCGATAGTAAATCAATGCAAATAGTTAGTGCTTAAAGTGGCCTCACCACAATGCGTTAGATTCACCAAAAAAAAAGTGTGATTTCCAAATCTACACAATATTTGTGTTTGTGCAATCGTTTAATTGTTTAAAGGATGTTTAGATTCTTTATGTAATGATCATAATATACTGTTACAATGGCATCCTTGCAGAAATATGTTTTACTTTATTTATCCATTATTTGACCAAGAAAGCCCCATTGAGATACGTCATCTCTTCTGACAGGGCCTCCTGGTCAAGATGAGCAGCAGAGTCTTAAATCGAAATATTAGCTGGGACATACAAACATACACAAAAACAAAGAACGTACATAGAAAGATATAGAAATCAGTGGCTCAAAACATTAGAGCATAAGCAAAAGCAGAAATATGAGTTTCAGGGGATTTGTTTTCAGCGTCCACTGATTTTAGATTTTGTGGTTCAATATGTGGTGCTGTAAAATCATATTTATATAAATCGTGTGATGAATTATTATTTTATATACGAAAATCAAATTAACTTTTTGTGTTCTCTTCACTCGTAGAGAGAAACGAGGTGTGTATGAGCAGGGGTGAGGCTTTTGTTTTGGTGAAATTCACAGATGTGCCGCTGGTTACAAACATTACCAAAAAGCTTGATAAGAGCTGTGCGGTGGAACACACACACACACACACACACACACACACACACACACACACACACACACACACACACACACACACAATGTCAGTCTGCTGTTCAGTGCCATTCACCATTCACTGTGGCAGAGGTGACCTTGATTGGTGTTCTGACTTGTACCTGTTGGGGATTATATTAATATCCTGTTTTGTGCTTCAGTGGAATCCTTGAGTGTGTGTGTGTGTGTGTGTGTGTGTGTGTGTGTGTGTGTGTGTGTGTGTGTGTGTGTGTGTGAGAGAGAGAGAGTGTGTGCAGCTTTGTGTATGTTAGAGAAGATGATAATGTCAGTGGATCAATAGGTGCTCTATTGTGCTGCACTGTAACATGTGGCTGCTTCTCTTTCTTCCCCGTCTTTATCATGCTCTGTGTGTATTTACGCTCTACAGTGATAATACCAGCGCTGTATGAAGTCCCCCTCTGTGCATGTGTGTGCATGTGCATGCGTGTGGGTGTGTGTGTGTGTGTGTGTGTGCGCATTAGCGATGCTAACCCAGGCCTTCACTGCTTTGTTGCAAAGTAGTAATCATCTGGCTTTTATGCCAGGGTGGATTGTTTACAAAACCTTTCATTAACAGCTGGCTCGTATTCACGTTTCCTCTCTGGTATGTGTGTGTGTGTGTGTGTGTGAGAGATAGATTACCCCCCCCCCCCACTAGTACCTTATTTCTGAGATACTAGTTAAGGTTAGTTGTAAGATGTGAATTGTGGTGAGGTTAGGGTGAGGCATGAATGGTTTAGGTTATAGGGATAAAGTTTGGTGAGGGTGTGCACAACCAATGGAAGTCAATATAAAGTCCTAATAAGGATAGCTGTGCAAACCTGTGTGTGTGTGCCAGGTGTTTGTGAGTATATTAGCAAGGTGGGTTGAAGTAGCTCAGATGTGGTTTAAAGTAGAGGGGAGAGAGCCATTAGCTAAAGGAAGTGTCATGAAACTTCCTCCTCCCTCAGTGAAATAACAACCTTAGCCACCCACTTTTGTTCTAATGATACTCTACAAATGACTTAACCACGTCTTATGAAGCATAAACACAAGCTGCTCTGAACAAAATACAGACCGTCCGATCCTGGGGCATTAAATGAAACTAATTTCCTGTCTGCTCTTGGAGTGTCATTGACTGAGACGGGCTCTGAGCAAACAGCAGAAGGTCTTAAAGGGATATTTTTGGTTGGAGTTTGGACTCTGCCCAGGTTTCCCATATTGATGTCAGTCATTTGCAGGTTTGCACCCTAAAAGTCAACGATTCGAGTCATTGGTCAGGGACTCCTGAGTGAAATCTCAGTTAGCGGAGATGTCTGAAGCTTTTTTTTTTACAGCCACTAAATCAATCAGTGATCTGTGCACAGGATTCAGCGGCTCAATGCTAGAAGATGTGAAGAGAATTTCTTTCTGTTCTCCCTGAATATCACTTTCTCACTCAGATGAAGTGTCTGACTTCTTTTCCTTCTTGCTGTGTCATTGTCTGCAGAGAAAAACAGTTTAAAAAGCTTCTGCTACAACCATTTAAATACCTCGACTACTGTGCAGGATATAAATATCACTGAAACTCGGGAAGAAAAAATAACTCTCATTTACTCTGATGCAACAAGGACATAGTTTGCACATTTACTGCTGGATCAGATTCATCTAGGTTATTTCTGAGTTTCGCCTGAGTTATTTAGAGTGATATTCTGTCAAATCAGTTACTTGTAGACTGTACTTTAGTGACATCAAATACGCCTGATGATAATTACAATGAATGCACAGGACTGTATTTCCTTTTAGAAGTAATATTTGAAAACTTAAATGCAGTAACACATGTGGAGCATTTTTCTTGACACTGTTCAAAGGGAAGCGGTGTGAGACACACACACACACACACACACACACACACACACACTGGGCAAATCATAAAACAGCAGGGCAGTGAGAAAATATCAGTTTCCCTTGTAAAAACGTTTATGGGTGTGAATCTTTTTTACATCTCTAACATCTCAGCCTGCAGTGGCTGAAAAAGAGAAGTTGCTTTATCGCAAGCACTGAAGTGAGTGTGCAGTTAGGTCACTGTACTCTAGTCTTAAGTTGTCACCTAATTATGAAATATTTTTTGCTGTGTATTTTGAAGTTTTATTTTGAAGCTGCAGAACAAGGCGGCAGAGGTACCTCAACTCATCCATCTCCTTTCTTTTCCATTCACCTCGTACCTAATAAATGCAAATAAAATTTAGATTCACATTTATCTTAGACATGATAACTTGTCAAAAAAAAAAAAATTCATTGCAAGACACTATCATAAATCTTCTCGTTATGACAAACTGGCTTTAATCTAAACTGGAAGAAAAAAGACAGATAGAACAAAGACCATCCCCCTTTTCATCTAAATATGAATAAATAAAGATAATATTGAATGGACATTTTTGCTCCTTATCAGCTGGAGTGTCAAGCAAACTATACATTTAAATTTTTATTTCTTCCTGTGAGTTTTATTTAAAAACTCTTTGGGGTCTTTAATCAACAGGCTCCATTAAGAAATGGAAAGTTCAGTTCTTAGTCCAAATGTTAAAACATCAACTTGTTCGAGTTTGGACTGAGGTACACAGACACAACAAATTCCATGTGATGCTTTTATACACAGGGACCATACACTGTCAGCTCAGGATGTTGCCATCTTTGTTGACTTCAAAATGTTAGCGCCAATTCTACTTTCAACAGCGTCTGTCCTAAAACTCTCTCTTCATAGTCACATTTAATATATAAAAATGATGTTATTTTTTGGTTAATGTGTCCACCGCTTTATACAGATAATCATTGTCCCTATAGAGGATGAAGCCCACTGACTTTTGGGTAATTAGGATCTCTAGCGCCACCAAAAGGTTGATATTTTTGCATTTAACAATTGTCATGGCAATTTGTGTTGTTATGGTAATGCTACAGCCATACTGCATCCACAACGGCAGCTTAAAGAAAACATGGTCGGCAACGCTTGTAATGATTATCCATGTTGCGTTCTACACTAGTAGCCGAGGCTAATGGTGGTTGTTTTCTTCCGGAACGGGGTCATCTGGTAGGAGATTGATGAATTAGCGAATGCTACGTTGTGACCAAAAAGACCCGTGAGCGTCTACGACAGTGTTTCCAAACTTCTCACCCATAGTAGAGTGGACGCCAGGCGTAGCCATCGCGGGGTTGTTGTATTTTCAAACAAAAACATAGCTTCGGTTCCATTTAGTCATTATCATCAATCTTCCTAAACCTTAACCAAGAATATTTATCACTTGTTGCCTAAATCAGACCAGTGGTAATAGTTCAGAAAACACTCAGGAGAAGCACTTTGTTACGGACGTATGGAGGCAATGACAGACGACACATTTGTCATTTAGGTGGAGGACTGGTTGAATTTGTATGTCATCCCTCTCTCTTTCACTCTGCTCGTCCTTCATATAAACTGTCCAATAAAAGCAACATTTTGCAGAATTTCTTTTGCCCGTCTGCACATTACAATTTAAAAACCATAGATTTTTATTCCATTATCTTTTGTATTAACAGTAATGCTGCAAGTCTCATCCACAATTCATCCAGAAAGGAATTCTGCAGCAAATGACAAGAAATATGTGTTTCGCTTATCAAAGCAAGAACAAAATCTGTTTCAGGTCCCCTTTGCACAGCGGTGATATATTTTCATTGGAAATTTGCCCTAAAAGTGTTTCCCCTGAAACAATAGCCACTATTTTGACAGCTGGGTGATAGAAGTTCAGAGGACATCTTTGTGTGTGCATGTGCTGTTGGTGTGTCCACGACTGTGTTTGTTTCAAATGTGGGTCAGTGGCCTGCAGTAGTGGAACAGATGGATGTCGATACTGAAACGTGGTTTCTTTAGCGTAATGCTGCATGGATGGACGACGCACAGTTTCTAATAAGTTCCAGTGTAACAGCCAGATAGTTCCAACATGTTTTAACAATTACACTGTTTGGGGATTTCATTACCCTTCTTGCCCTCGCTCATTAAAAGTGCAGATATCAATCAAGTCTTAAGTTACTAACTTTGACTTTGGAGTCAATACCAATCTGCCGGTTGACTAAATAATAAATGGTTGACTTGCTTTGTTTCAGCTCCCTGTACATCGAGCAATCGCCAGCACACACACACACATGCAAGTGGAAATCACTGAGCAATAATGGACAAACACGTCTCCCTCCCTCCATGCTTTTGTGCCTTTTTCAATACATATTACCTAATAGGATGTGAGTGGAGGGCTGCCGTCCTCTTTCCCCATCTTCATCTTGATACCAGCAAGCGCACATGGCAGATGCATACACACACACACACACACACACACACACACACACACACACACACACACACACACACACACACACACAAGCAGATTGAACCTAAGGGACAGACGCAGTTAAAGTTGAACTGGAGGCCAATGAGATTCTGTTGACATTCTCCACTCTGATAGTCAAATGTGATCCATCACGTCTGCAGAGGGTAACAGATACACACCTGGAGAGCAAGGTTTCTGTATTTATAGCTGACTTTAATTCCTTACATTATCATTTATTTCAGCTCTGGCTCTCACTGTGCATCTCTGTATATTTATCACCTTGTTAATTCCCAAATTTAACATTCATTTGATCTAAATCTCTCCATCTCTGTGTGCCTGTGCATATCTGTAAGAGCATTTTGCTTTATTTATGGCCTTATTAGTCTCCAGAATTAGCATTTATGGCCTCCCTCTGTCTTTGAGCACTTTGGCCTCCTTCACTCATCAGTCAGCGTGATGCTCAGAGGCTACACTAGATGTCAAAAAGGTTTGTGGCCAGAGAGATGTGTCACCAGGCTGACAAATAGCTGAAGAGTGAGGAGGCCAAAACCAATACCACAAATGAACGGAGACAAATAACCGCGAACACACGCAGACCAGTCTCCTGACTGGTGAGCTATCAGTTCCTATGAATGCCTCTCAACATTACATCAGCTCTTTCCATCTGAGACCGAAAAGAACCGTGTCACGGCTCCAAGACATTCTAAATTATGTCGTTGAGGTGATTCACAGATGATGTGAAAATGCACAGTATGAAGATGAGATGGTCTGTAGCGTGAAGGGCGAAGTAAGGAGAGCGCTAAAGAAGCGTTTTAAAGAGAAAGTATTAAAATAAACCAAAATGAAAAGTGAGGTGACAAAGAACGAGCTGAGGTAAATGCACACTTTGTCTCCATTTGTCTCTTCTCACTAAAACGTTTCTCCATCATCACAAGTTGTGTTTTATGTTTTGTCAATTAGTCAAACACTGAATTTATATATCATCCTCACCAACCCAAGGGTTGTCCTCACACATAGGAAATGTGTGTTCAGAGAAACTTGGATGTGTGTGTGTGTGTGTGTGTGTGTGTGTGTGTGTGTGTGTGTGAGAGAGAGAGAGAGAGAGAGAGAGAGAGAGAGAGAGAGAGGGAGAGGGAGAGAGAGAGAGAGAGAGTGTGTGTGTGTGTGTGTGGGCTGTGTCCTTGTCCTGGATTAAGACGGGGGGGGGTTCAAGGCTGAGTTGAGCTAATTGTATGACAGTGGTTAACAAGTGTGCATGTGTGTAGATGTGCTAATGGTATTTCGGTCATTAGTGGCAAGGACTCCTTAAGTGTAGGGGTCATTGAGAATAATTACTGCCCTAATTACTGCCCACTTCCTCCTGCTATAGTTCCTGTTCTTTTGCTCCTTGTGGCCACAAAGACGCGTTATATGGTACATGGATGTTCTGTTGCTGTGGTAGAAGCCACCACGAGCCCACTGCAGGTGGAGTTTCTCCAGTAAAAATGTTCCTCCCCTGCTGTGCTTCTGTTTTTATATTATACTCACATCCTTCAGCTCTGCTCTTTTCCTCTCTTTCTTATATGACACAGTTATTCCTCTCAGCTCCCCTTTGTTGTACTTTCTTTATAATCCCTTTATGCTGTCTCCCCCTCTTTCTATTTCTCCACTTTGTTTAACTGCCTGACCTTTCTTTACCTCCTTGTCCCCCTTTCAACCTCTCCTCTCCTTCATTTCCCTTATCACCCACTCCTCCCTTTTCTCCCTTCTTCTGCCTCTTGTGATCCCTCTGGGGTTTAAACTCTGTGGTTGACAAAACGCATCAGACCTGGAGCTTTATTCTGAAATGACACCAGATGCTCTTTTGGGTCGGTGAAATTAACCACATCCCCACTATTTTGAGGCCAGGCTCATTTTTTGCTCCAAGGTTTCTGGTTAAAAAAACCCAACAACTGTCAATTTATCATTTGTGGAGTACAGGCAAAAATCATAGCTCTGTTTTTTGCATATATGTCCCTGAGTTTCCAGTGGTTCCCAATAACTAGTTTAGCAGCAGTAAATCCTCCTAACACTGTTTCCTGGCTTATTTCTCACCACAGAAGAGCTAAAAGGAACCTTTATGTGACTTGATGAAAATATACATGTGTCAAATCAATAGTAGTTTATGGTCGACCAGAATTCAAGATTTAAAACTTTATTGCACGATAATGCAGCTATTAATAGATACTTATCTTTCCCTGACATATGGCACACAAATAATACAGTACCGTCCATAAGAACACAATACGTTACCAGGAATATAATTTCAGAAAAATAGAGTAAACATTTGAAATTATGTTAAAGTTGACCTTTGGCAATTCAAAACTAAACATTCAATTCTTGATATAAATATATGTTGTGTGTGTGTTAGATGATTTTGTGTGTGTTAGATGATGCTCTGTTCTGATAGAAAAATAGGTAGGTATGCAAACCCACCCTGCTGCAGAATTAATAATTAACCCCACAGTGCATTATATAGTGAAAGAAAACAACAGCCACACCCATCTCTGAAGTGCTCACCATGTTTGCATGGAGTTAAAAAATAACCAGATGCGATAAGAGGGGCTCAGCTTTCGAAATAGAAAACCACATCATTCTTGAAGTGTGTGTGTGTGTGTGTGTGTGTGTGTGTGTCTGTGTGTGTGTGAACTAGACAGAGATTAGAGGAATATGCAGAGAGAGAAAAGAACAATGCTAACAGAGGCAGGTACTGCAGAGATGGAGAGGCAAGCAGAAAGGCGTAGAGGGGCCGTGCGTTGCTTTCAGCAAACATATACAACATCTGCTCTGTCAGAATGTGTGTTTCCAGTGATGTGGACTGTAGAACAAGACAGGATTAAAGATCAGGAGGACGAGCGGGGAGAGGTTTCTGTTGGAACGACACAAACTGTCTGAAAACAGCTGTGGAATTACACTTTAAAAACTCGCTGCATCACACTACTTACTTACACCCACACTGAACTCTCTCCCACTCACACACTGCAGACCCACAGGACTCACAGATGAATATGAATGTTTGTCTGTGCTGCTCTGAGCGCCACTGAGCAAATGACAGGTGTATCAAACTGCTGCCTGTCTCTTGATCGAATGAACGAGTCAATAAAACAAAGACAATCTAGTTTTTGAGCCCTTGTGTACACCAGGGTTTTTTCGGGGACAAACAACCCAGTGGTCGAAACTCTCTCTTTGGTCGGATGTTCGTAAAGTTCTGAAGTTGAGATAATTGGTGTAGTGCTTTTTCTAAAAATAACCTTTTTTATTTCTCGGAAAACAATAATTTCCTCAGTTTCACAGTCAGATGTTTGTTTTTCTTACCTTTCTTTCACAGCACTATTTTCAATTTAACAGGCAATGAACAACAGATTATTGACAAAAAAAGATTTTATCTCATGGACCATTTAGAAGCTGTTCTGGACCTTACCTCCATGTCAGGGAGTTGTCTTTGCTCCATGTTGATTTAATGGTTGACCATTAAATCTCATGTCTCACCTGTCACAATCTCAGGGTCCATTAAAAAGCATGTTTGGAGTTTTGGCTCATATAGCATCATCTCCTTCAGCAAAAATCATCCAAACTTAACATGACACAAGTTATTTAGACACTTCACCATCATTCCATTTCAAGGCTCTGGTGTGGTGCATGCTGGGTGACTTCCACACTGTAGCATCTCACTGGGACACATGAACAGCACAGACATTGTCAAAGACTGTTGTCCTCACTGTGGTCCTGTGAGACCCTCTGTCCTTAGGCAGGTCCTACGGGACATTAAAAAGAGACAGACTAAACCGTTTCTTTCCTAAGGCCATTTTCACTTTCATTCAATGTACAAAATGACTGTGCAATGATTGTTATGAACTGAGCATTAACTAGTGCGACAGTTTCACAGTTTCACAGTCTAAAGTAATTGTATTTTGCACAGTACAATAACAATAAAGGATTTCTATACAGATGTTATTGTTATTATGTCTGCCATATGGGTTATGATTTCATAAGCTAAAAAGTACTGAACCAATTTGAAGTTGGGGAGTTGGTGTCTGGGCCGGGGATGAACCCAATAAAAGTTTGGCACAGTTAAAGATCCAGGACATTTTTGTAATCACTTTCCTTATCATAGGAGATATGAAATGATATGAGGGCATTCTTAAACACTTTTGTCAATTTCTTGCTAAAATAATATAAGGATTGTTTTGCCTTAACAGAGTGGGTTACTTGGTTACTTCTCCTCACTGACCCCTGCGGGATATGTGGCTGCAAGAAGCTTCTTCCATGTGTCACTGTCTTGATGCCTTCATTACACACCCATCTCCTCTGGCGTGGCTGTTCTCTGCCAGGTTGTCCTCAGCCTGCCCCTCTGTCTCTTGCCAGCTGGAGTCCAACCTCAGGGCAAGTTTTAAGATCCTACCACTGGACTTCATCAGGACATGAGTTTTTATAGTGACAGGTTCTTACAGCCTGTCTTCTTGCAGGTCTTCATTCAATATCTTTAGCTGGTAGATGATGCAGATCTTTCTTAGACAGCGATGATAAGTCAGTGCTGGAGAGTGGTGCAGAGAGGCACAGCGGAGTGAGTGCCATTCTAGTTAATCTTATCAATTTGTTTTTCCTACTTTGAAAAAACATACATGTCTGCTATGATAAAAAGTGCATACCCTATAATTCTTAAAAATATCCTCTTTACATCTACAGCTGAAAAAGCTATTAGAAGTATATTATTATATTACTAAGTGAGGGTAATTATACATTGATGTAAAATTGCAATAAATGTCTCTTATTTGGCACATGTGGTTTAATAGGTTGCCACACGAAGTTGTGATATGGAAAACTGTCCGGCAGCGTCAGTTCTTCCCTTCATTATGTCTTCATTGGGGCTGTCTCTTTAAATGTGATCCACATCTTTCGTCTCACTTTGGTGCCGCGCCTCCACGTGAGCAGATGAGATGGAGAAAAAAAACAGACAGTATTGATTTAAGTTGGACATTTTCTCTGCACCACACAGGAAAATTGCTATATTGAAACATTAGGCTCAGCATGATAAACAGCAGGCTGGAGAAATTGATCTTATTACTCCTCATCCTGAAATGATATATTGAGAAAACTTCTGACAGGGGTGACCAGAAAAGAGTCATTTCACCCACTGTGAGATATTATTTCCATTTTCACCATTTTCTCTGAAGTTTGGTTTTCATTCTGACCAGAGTAATAAATCAAAATCATTTCGACTTGTGTTTAACTATTTGGGAATAAATGTCCAATTATTAACAAATTAGCCTAATGTTGGGGGTGAAGTGCTCCTCTAAAAGCAGCTTCACCCAGGAATCAGACTCAGGCTGATGAGGATAAGGGAAATGTAATCACTGGTGTGGAGACAGTTGCTGCTACTATCCATCTATCTGCATGTCCGTCAGTGTGCCCAAAGTTAATTCCAGACACTGAAACACAATCACACTTAACTTAACTAAAGAGCGATTGGAGTGACAGCACAGTGTGTCTGATCCCTGGCTAAATTGAGGTCAGCAATTAATCAAGATCGTCTGAGAAGAACCACTGTTAATGAAAAAAAGGGAGAAGCGAAGAGGAACAGGGTAGAAAAGTTTCATGAGGTTAAAATGTGTTTTGTGTTATATCCACCGAGGACATGATCTTTATTTTTGGTGAGTTAGTTTGTATGTCAGCAGCATTATGCAAAAACCACTGATCAGATTTCCACGGAATTTGGTGGAAGGATGAGACATGAGCCAAGAAAGAACAAATTAAATGTAAGGTGGCTTTAACATTTCAAGATTTTTTTTGACATTTTCCCAGATTTCCCAGGGAATAAATTATATCTTGATGAAAAAATTCAGGCAGATTTAGGGGACTGATATCTATGAGTGTGTGAAGCTTGGTGCAGTTGATTGAAATTAAGGGGACTGTTGGGCCTTGGCGGCGATATGCGCTCTACTGAGTGCCATTCTAGATTGAATATGTGCTGTGTGAGTCTCTGTAGGCATTTGTCTGTGTAGTGTGCGTACCTCTACAATTTATCCGTATGCTTGAGCGTGTGTGTGTGTGTGTGTGTGCATGTGTTTGTGTATTACATCCTGGGAATAGGAGACTACAGCAATCTGCTTTTCTTTAATTAAACTGCTTTGCTTTGCAGATCACATGTAGCTTATAAACCTCAATGAGCTTTATTTGCTTTATTTGTGTATTTGTATACTGCTACCACTGTAAGTACTACAGTACTAACTGCTACGTATACTACTCTACTTGTCTCATCTCTCCTCCAGTGTTCAGTTCTCTTCTGTCTTTTTCGCTGTCTTTGTCACTGCCTGCCTGTCTTTGCTCAAATATATGTGCTGCAGCCGACAGTGGCTCCCATTGTTGCAGTCACATTTTTAATACCCACATTTTTCCACTCCCACACAAACTAATTCAATTGTGCGGGAGCCGCATGCTCGTTTTCCCACAGCTCTGCAGACTGTTCTGTGGGCTGTGAGTTGTAAAATGTGGTCGCTCGCTCTCTCGTGGACACCAGGTTTACGGTCCGTCTAATCAGATGCTTGCATGTGAAGGTTCAGTGATGGCAGCGTCTTTTTCTAATTTTATGCCCTTATGCAAATGAAGCTCAAACATAGTTAAGCCAATCTCATGGTTCACTGTACGAGAATGTATATACGACACCCAGACTGAAATCATGCCTTTGGGGTTTACAGTTCTGGTCTCAAACAGGGATGGATGGCTTTATGCTTTTCTTAAATTAAATTTTCCCCAAATAAAAGTAAAATTACTTGTTCAAAATTTTACTCAGTTATAAAACAAGTCAGTTAAAATGTTTTATAAGTAAAAATTACTTTATTATGGTTTTGTAAGTGCGGAAATATGTAATGCTGTTGTCTATAGACTTCATTTGGCAATAACAGGGGACACAAATCAGAATTAACAGCAGAAAAGTTGTGGATGTATAAACAGCACAAACTCCACAGCAGCTGCAGTCGAGAAACACTAAAAACAAATGCTGTCTTGCTTGGAGGCACAGTGCAGTAGTAGTGCTCTCCTCTGTACAGTTGAGTGTTTGTTGCACACACTTGTCTAAATGTCATTCTTTGAGTCTTAGTCCTCTGCAACCTGCTCCAAGTCCAATTTCCATCATTTCTACGCCTGCGTTTCTCAATGTAAAATACACCCGGTCCACTCAGCCTCTCTAGTCTCACTGTACTCCTCCAGATTTTTAGGCACTGAGTTGAATGAGCTCTGCAGTCACAGCAGGGATGATCAAACACAGCAGAGAAGTGCTGCACACCTCAGTGATGGTAGAGGTGGATATAGAAGAAACAGCTGAGGGGCTCTACTGTCAGCACTTCAGCATTTATTGTTTAGCCAGACCCAGCATGCACCTAACACAACATTGGTGGTGTCTTTGATTTGCGTTACTTGACATTGTTGCCCGATGGTGCATTTAATCAGCAGCATCTTCTCTGCTGTAACCTTCATTGTCACATGGTTAACTTCATCATGTGACTTTGTTTTACTCTGACAAGTAAAACAAAAAAAGTACTTTGATACGGCAAGAAGAGTAGATGTAAATAATTACTTTCACCCCTGACTATTAGAATAGCTCTAATTTTTTTGCTCAGAGAATCTGTCCTGCCCTCATCTCATACTAGAGTTCACTGTGTTTTCAATACATCTAAAGATATTTTGACATGCCACAGTACAAAAAGCATAGGTTTTAATAAAATAATAAAAAAATAACAACAGTATTAGTTTCTCCTACCAAGACATAATGTCTGCTGATAAACAGGATAAACATGGCTGAAGACAGATGTGCTTACCTGGTTGTAAATCATTTTATTTTATTATATACGAAACAGACACCATTGATTCCTGCTAATACCTGAATATCTGTAGCTGAGCTGTGACACACTATCCAGCTGAGAGAAGAAACTCGTCAAGTGTTCCTGCTTCTATGAATTTAGAAAATGTCAGAGGTTGTTGGAGGTAAAGAGCCTGATAAAGTGAATTTAATGCAGATGTGGAGCAAATATGATAAGTGTGGCTTTAACCCTGAACATTTAATCTGACCTGAACCATTTTGATGGGATTTGGTTTCCCTATAAATAGAAATAGAAACACACATATAATGGAGACTGACATGTCTTATGCTCTACCATGTTTGATTGTTTGATTTAGTGTTGTGTTTAAGACAAATTTACCTGTTTAACTAAGAGATAGAGGAGTGTAGAGAGAGATCGAGAACAGGAGTAATATAACAAATGAAAGACTTGGCACCAAAAAATCTTTCTATATATCTGCAGTATTTCACTGTGTTTCTCTTCCACTCTTTCACTCTCGTCCTCATGCGGACACACAGACTATGCACTGCTGTGCCCCAGTCACTGCACCCTGACTTGTGGGAAATGCAGACGGGCACAGAGAAGGAGGGAAAGAGGTAGAGAAGCGGAGGAAAAGTCAGAAAGCGCGATGGAGTATAGAAGGAGCAGCTGGACCTATGACCAGCTTGCTGTCGTCCTGGAGTTGGGCAGAGAGCAAGAGAGGAGGCATTCAATAGCAAATACAGTTGTAAGATACATGAGGCATTTTCTCTGACATTCATGTAGGAAGCAGACACCAGCATTGTGCACGTGTTGCGCCATGCATGCATATCTTGAATTTTACCTGCTCCTCTTGGTTTGTCTGTTTCACACACATATGCAACATGATTTCAGAAATTATTCTGCCATAGGCTGGTCATATGTAGTGAGATGCTTCATTTCTTCCAGTCTTTGTCTATCGTGAATAATGTGATATCACAGCCCATGAAACAGTTCAGTAAAATAGCTGGGTGTCATTTTGAAAAGTGAGGACAAAGTGAAACTGCAGAGCGTCTCACTCTGACTTGTGTTCCTCCTGAGAAAATACAGAGGAATTGCATTTGGATTTAATTTGTGTGATGGGAGGTTTCACAATATTTAACTAGGTTTCAATACCAGACTGTTATTGATAAGCAGCTCTAGCTAAATCACTGAAAACAAGGTGGATGAGTATGAGTATATGCAGCATGAGGACGTAGTTGAAAGTGTCACAATGTGAATATGGCTGCTATTGAACAGTCTCGATTTCAGTGAGAGATAAAAAAAAAAAAAAAAGTAATGTGAAAAAAGCCTTCATTAGTATATTGAAAAATCTAAATACGTGTTTTTTTGATGCGTCAGATTATAACACATAAAGTCACTTGACAGAGCAGTAACGATCAGATCCACTGTCATTTAGAATCACGTTCCCTTTACAGCATGGTGACATATCCCAATAAAATTTGCAATGCATGCAATCTCACTTTAATTAGGTTGGTTGGTATTTCATTACTCAACACAAACCATACATTAAATTTAGTGTTGCTTGAAATGAACTACCACCCCCTCAACAAAGTCCTGTAACGCATTTAACTTTATAAGATGACTGGTTTTGTTGAGACTCCCCATCTTTCTGCCTCGTCTGGTGACTGACCTGAGAAAAAACACGACCGGGGCACAGCTAAAGAAAAAAGAGTAAAACTTAATGTTTATGTTTCAAGTCTACTGATGGAATATCTACAGTGGAACTATCTGAGCCACTGTTTACAGAGGGCAGCAGGGATAATGAGAAGGAAAGAGGGCAACCTGGATTACTGGTTCAGATGTAACACAGTGTAATGCCTGGTTTAAAAATGTTCTCACCACCTGGTCAACAATGGACTTGGGAATGACCAGACAGGTGTAATTAGCTGTAGTTACTGACCCTCTAATCTTCTGTTTATGGTCTGTGTCGTCAGTCTTGATGGTTTCTCACAGGACTCCACTGTCTCTGATTCTAACAGCAGTTACTATCAATAATGAAGACACCAATACCCTCTGATTGTCTCTCACTGTCTTCTTCAGAGAAGATTTGTGGTCCTGTCTTTCTGTTATTTAGCCTCAGAATTCCTTTAAAGGGCATGTTTGTTTGTTTTATGGGAAAGAAAACGCTGTACAAAGAGTAGTCTTCTAACTCTTTGGCCTTTTACCATTTATTGAATCTCCCAAACAAACCTTTTCTCTCCTCTCCTTTCCTCTCCTCTCCTCAAAAGGTTGTTAAAAAAAGTTCTTCATCCCATTTATGAGGATTTTTTTAGGGGCGTCTTTTTTAGGCATCCCAAGATTGATAGTTTCAAAGCAATTGTAATTTTTTTTCAGAGTTGTATAGATGCATTTGGGCCTCTCTGAGTGCCCATGGGCATGTTGGTCTTAAAATGATTGGTATCTTGAAGAAATTGAAAGTAATCAATGGTGCAGTATTTCTAAGGTACACATTGTATATAATACTGGTAGTACGGCCTACATGGTGGTCTGATTATGCTTTTACATTGCACTTGAGCTGATTAACTTCCTGGCAAATCAGCTTTTACCTTGGCAGTCTGAAAAGCAGCACCTGACTTCAGGGGAATGACACTATGGTTAACTGCTTGTTGCTTTGAAATCAAATTTGGACAGGACTTAGCATACGCTTCAGAGAGTCAACTTAGATCATTAGAATAGTTTCCCTCAGTCGTACCTGTTATCCAATTGCAAACCAAAGACATCAGCTCTGCTTCTTGACCTTGTTGTCTTCTCTCCTCTGTGTGCAGCAGATGGATTGTTCAAACTCTCAGACAGATGCAAACAGCAGACAGACGTCTGGAAAATCATTCTAAAAACAGCTGTCATCAGAAAGTCTGTCTCATATCAATTTCAAGCCTGTGATTGCATGGGCCTGAGACGACACCACAAATAGCACAGCTGATAAATAAGTGTTTATTTTTTCAGGCAAATAAATAAATAATAATTTCATGTGCAAACTTTTATAGTTGATATCTGGGAGTGCATCAAGAGGTGAACTAATGGGGAACACAATTGTACCAAAGGTCTTGGAACTGACCCAAGGTAAAGCAATTACCCAGCATGCACCTGAGCCATTGAAATAACATCTGTTGTTAGAACATGATAAGAAATTGAACCCTCAGCTTTCCTGTCCACAGTCTTTATCTTAATCTTCTAAATGTGATAAACAACAAAAATCCCAGGTAATAATTGACATTTCCTGGCTTCAGCATTCTTTTTAATCGCTTTTCTTAATTTAAACACAAATGTCCAACCTTATCAGCATGTTCTGAATTGTTCACTGTTACTTTTGAAGACAGATTTATGATTTAAGTGGACGTATACATTTTCAGAGTGACAAGACAAGCAGTTATGGAATTGGGATAGATGACCTAGTGTGTGTGTGTGTGTGTGTGTGTGTGTGTGTGTGTGTGAGAGGTATCTGTTGTTTCCTTAGTTTTATGTGCAATTCAGCATAACTGTATATTTCACATTTGTTGCAAATCCACCAGTGTGTGTGGGTGTGACTCTTATTCAGGCTTCATGGTCAGATTTCACTTTCAAACTGTCTTGTTAATGAAAAGTGAGTCAGTTTACCAATAACGTACAGAGAGATTAATTCAGAGAAAATGAGCTACAGGGAAATGTATGGCCTCAGATCGAATTATGCTTTTTTATATCATGTATTTTTACATCATATATTGGTGGTATAATATTATATGTCAGTCACCTATGATTTGGATTATGTGTTTGTGTCCCTGTATTGCACAGTTTCCATTTCTGTTTTGTTTACAGTTTGTGTTTTGTTCAATAAAGACAACCTGGAACCTGCTGACTTGTGGTGTGTGTTTGTTGTGTTTTCTGAGGTTTGACTGAGAAATCTGAACATCAATTATAAAATCGTTGATTTATTTCAATGGGAGGTGTCTTTTAAATCACCTCAATTTACAATCTTTCATAATTTAAATCTCTTCATTCATGTTGCCACCACAGAGTCGGCCCTCAGCTCTCCTCCTCATCTTCTCTCTCCCTCATCCAGCTGATCAGTTTGTGTGCCACACTGAAGCCATCGCAGACATCGTGATCCTGGTGGACGGTTCTTGGAGTATCGGTCGGATCAACTTTCGGCTGGTCCGCACGTTCCTGGAAAACCTGGTCAACGCCTTCGATGTCGGCATCGATAAGACAAGGATAGGTGGGTCCTGGCTTCTCTTCCTTGTCGAACAGATGGATACACCACTGGTACAACACTGTCATCTATTGTTCCTGAACAGATTTTAATTGAACTGATACTGAACTGATCGCAACTGTTGAGAAATATTTATCCTTTTGTGTATAAGCTGTCCTCAAATGACCAATTTGAACTGTGAGATTTTGTATGTGTGTTTAGGTCTGGCTCAGTACAGCGGGGATCCAAGGATAGAGTGGCATCTAAATGCCTTCTCCACTAAAGATACCGTCGTTGATGCTGTCAAGAATCTCCCCTACAAAGGAGGAAACACGCTAACAGGTTGTTTGTCTGATTTAGTTTATTCAGTAGGTCCAAACCAGTGTTTTGTATTTCTTTTTACTCTTTTCTTCTTGGTCTTCATCGTGCACCTTTTCCCTTTTCTCCTTTAAATAACTGAGTTTGCCCTGGCACCTCTGTCTTCCTCATTCCTTATCTTTCTCCATCTCCTTCCAGGCCTTGCGTTGAGCTATATCATGGAGAACTGCTTCAAGCCGGAGTCTGGCTCCCGGGTTGGCGTGCCCAAGATTGGAATCCTAATCACGGACGGGAAGTCCCAGGATGACGTTATACCACCTGCAGAGAGCCTGCGCAATTCTGGGATTGAGCTGTTTGCTATTGGTAAGATTTGCATCTGTGGCATGAATCCTGCTCTGCTGTCATTTGTTCATATGAATATTAGTTGTACGAGTCAGACTGATTGTTACTACATGTAATCCACACAATTCTGCGTCTGCCCTCGTCCTCCCAGGTGTGAAGAACGCTGATGAGAATGAGTTGCGCTCCATCGCCTCAGAACCAGAAGACTCTCACGTCTACAACGTGGCCGACTTCAACATCATGAGCTCCATCGTCGAGGGTCTGACCAGAACAGTGTGTGAACAAGTGGAGCAGCAGGATAAAGACATCAAGGAGAGTAAGGAAACAATGGCAGTCAGTGAGAAAGCGACACAGTTATATCTCCGCAAAGCAGTTACGTGCATTTACTTGTGGTGACAGTACAGTGCGATATGATCACTGTGGCTCCTATTGGATCCTTAAATGACCTTAAAGCCCTTAAAAAGCTTAACGGCAGCCATAGTCTCAATATGTTAATTATTATATGATACTCCACCCTGCTCCTCTGTCTCACCTCTTTGTAAAGCTGCAAGATGAAAAATACAAGAGGACGTCACAAATCCAGTCTAATCTGTTTTGATTATATTTTAACACCATCTCTTTTAGGCTCATCCTGGATGCATTCCCTTTTTAGTTTTAAAAATTATTCTCATTCTTCCCTGTTCCTCTTCTTATATTTTTTTCAGAACAGGTACCAGAGACGATCGGAACGCCACTCGATCTGGTGACGTCAGAGGTCACGGCACGGAGCTTCAGGGTGTCATGGACTCATGCCCCTGGAAACGTAGAGAAATACAGAGTGGTTTATTATCCTGCTCAGGGAGGAGAACCACAGGAGGTGAATATATCTTTTCTTTTGCTGAGAACATTGAATCAGTAAATTGAAAAAGTGTAAAAGTTTAAGCAAGACAATTAATCAGGAGTAATTAACCACTACAAACAAATTCATCACTTCTAAAAAGTGGGAAATTTCAATTAATAATGTCCATTATTGCAAACACAGCCCAAAGAAATCTGATTATGTTTACTGCTATCTAAAGTGTATATGCATATAGTAAAGACACAAAACATACTGAGGTCATCACACTGAGTGGGAGCACAGAGATCACATTTAGTTCACCAATAGATTTACTGTTTCTGGGATCCTCTGCAGCGTGTAGAGATTGAGCTCAGTTTTCCCTTGAGATTCTGATGATATCATTCATCCATACTCGTTTCTCTCATCCCTCCGTTCACATCTCTCGAGAACATCGGCGAAGGGAATGAAGGCTCACTAGAAATCGAATGATACTGTGGCTGATGCAGGCACCTGCTTGAGGTTTCTAGAACATTTGACCACAAAAAAAAAAAAGCCTATTAAATCTTTTGCTTAGCTGGGTTTTTTAGGGACCAGATGTTCTGGAGACTCGTGTGAGGAGGCCTTTCCAGCTGGCTTAACCCACATCTAATCTGTATCACAACTGTCATCCATTCAGTTCAGTGCAGAAACTAAACATTCTTCAGCTTTAGACGTTGGGGCTTTATCCAATTCATTTAATCGATTGTTTCCCTTCCTCTTCCATTCTCTTTCGATCTCTCTTTCCTACCCTGCTTTCCTTGTTTTCCTCTCTTCCATTTGTCATTTTCATCTTTCCACATTTATTGTCCCATTTTCTATTTCCCCTGCTACTCACTGTCCCCCTGCCCCTACCCCTCTCTTCTCCCATCCATTTTTGTACCCCATCGCTCTCCTCTGCCCCTCGCATCCATCATTCAAACCTTGACTCGCCCTCCTGCACCCCCCGCAGGCTGTGGTGGACGGCAGCGAGACCTCGGTGGTGTTACAGCATCTCAGCTCCCTCACTGAGTACCAGCTGGCTGTGTTTGCTGTGTATGCAAACGAGGCGAGTGAAGCTCTTAGGGGATCAGAAACAACTCGTAAGTTCATTCTCACGCACAAACACAAACGTAGCAGAACTGCAGACACACAACACCACACACCAAGTGCTTCAGTCAACATCCAAGACCACAAGATAATAGCAGTTACTTAAAAAGCCGTGGAAGCCAGACATATTGAAAGTGTTTACATGTGCAGTTGTTTCCCTGTTTTGATCACATTCAGGATATGGAAGTTACATGGAACAGTGAGAAATCTGCGTATTTACAGTATATCTCTGTATACGTGATAAATACATTTAAACACTATCCCGGTCTGTGATGTTACCATGGTAACAGAAAGTTTGATTCCTGTGTAGTGGCTATTCAAAATAGCTTATAGCAGGCTTAGCTGTATTTAATGCAAACATCGCATTGCAGATTTGTGTTATCCACCTTATTGCCAGCAATGGGAGACGAGAGCACCAGCAAATATCAAACATGTCCTCCACTTTGCCCGTTATCGTGCTGTCACCGCTCAGACTTCCGTATGATTAGGGCACACAAAAGTGAAACTTTAAAATCCTGATAACCTGAATACTGTCCGGATGTGAATGCAGTTTATGGTGCACTTGTGATACAGGAAGAAAGATACAAGTTTTTACATTTTCAAAAAAGTGATTGATTTGACTTGATTTAACAGCTGTGTGTTTGTCTGTGTGTGGTCACACGTGTGTATGTGTGTCTCCAGTGGTCCTACCCAGAGTGACAGGCCTGAAGCTGTCTGATGTGACTCACAGCAGCATGAAAGCAAGATGGGACAGCGTAGACGGGGCCTCCGGCTACATGCTGCTGTATGCACCTCTCAAAGATAATGGAGAGTTGGACGAGAAGGAGGTAGTGATAGAAAGAAAGATATACATTGAACTCACAGCACTGACAACGAACTTGTGTGTTAAAAGCTGTATTTTGTCTTTGTCCACAGACGAAGGTGTCGGATGCAGTGACAGAGCTTGAGCTGGAGGGGTTGAGCTCTCACACAGAATACACTGTCACTGTTTATGCAATGTATGGTGATGAAGCCAGTGACCCTGTAACAAACCAGGAAAGTACATGTGAGTAACGCACACACACACACACACACACACACAGAAACACGCGCACACACACACACACACACACACACACACACACACACACACACAAACACACACACACACACAGAAACACACACACACACACACACAGACTGATTCTCTTTAAGCACACAAGCATATTAACACACACTCTCTCCCTTCTCTCTCTCTCACTCTCTCTCTCTCTCTCTCACTCTGTCCAGTACCCCGGAGTCCTCCCAGTAACCTCCAGTTCTCTGACATCACCCATAACTCCGCCCACATTAGCTGGGACCCCGTTCCCAGAGGGGTCAAAGGTTACCGAATCATGTGGGTCAAGACCGACAAACTAGTGACAGAGCAGGTGAGTTGTAATGAGATGTAATGTGTCATATGATATGATTGTATTTGACAGCGTTTCTATCTGAGAGCATCTGTGTCTGAGTGAGGAGAGTAAAGAAGGAGAAAAACAGGAGGAAAGAAGGAAGGGAAGATAAACTGAAGAGATTATTTTTCTAATTATGACAAGGTCAGACTAAAAAGAAGAGTATTGACTATAGATATAAATCATCTTAGAAAATAAATAGGATATTTTAATTACACAGGCATTGTGTGTGTGTGTGTGTGTGTGTGTGTGTGTGTGTGTGTGTGTGTGTGTGTGTGTGTGTTAAAAACTGATTACCTAGATAGAAATTACTGTCTGAATCTAAGCAGCACATAATTTCCTGTTACTGATTAATTTTTATAATGTATTAATATTTACATAGTTTTAACTCCCACTTGTCTTTGTGAAATATTTAAGTGCACATTCTAGTGGATTTGTAGCCTATTTTTCTAACTGCAATTTAACTATAGTTATATTTATATTTAACTATAGTTCATCTATCGCTAAATTGCAGTCATCACTGTAGTTGAAGCAAAGATATATTTTGCTTATTTGCCATCATTGGAAAATGATGTGAAATTAGAATAAACTGTATTTAAAATCAGTCAGTCACACTGAGAATTGCATCTTGTTTTACACCTTCCATTTTGCCTTTGGTTCTCTGTAACATAGAGGATTATTATCTCTATTTTCTGATGCCTCCACATTTGAAAGATATTTGAAATAATTGATCCTCCGTCCAGCAATGTGACAACAAGCCTTCTCACCAATTGGACCATATACAGATGTCCAGTAGCTGTAAAATTGATGTAAAAGTGTCTGTGTTTGTCTTCCAGGTGGAGGTCGGTCCAGTGAGCTCTTATGACCTCAGTGACCTGACGTCTCTGATGGAGTACTCAGTAGCCATTTTTGCATTGTACGACGACGGCGAATCAGAGCCGCTCAATGATGGTTTCACTACTAGTAAGACACTTACTGTTCAACTGTTGGGTTACCTTAGAAGAAAAATTTAGTTTATTTATTAGGACTCTTTGCAAACTGGGAATTCAAATATGTTCCACCAGATTGAGATCCTCATTGACAATTCTTCTATTTCCCAATCTCCATCTGTTCTGAGAACAATATGGTCTAAACATTCAGGAAATAGTCTCAAAACTATTAGAAGGCAACACATTTCTATTTGGTGCTGAACATTATTGGATTTTATTACCCCTATTGCACCTTCTGCTATTTTGGAAGTCTGCCCATCTCATTTACACATTAGCATAATAGCCCAGTCACATTAAAAGGTCATTTCACTGTCCCTGACTCTTCTGTCACGTTAACAGATATTGATTTGTTGGAATATCCCTTTAAGCAACAAGCGGACGGGCACCATTGCTGGGTCAGCTGAAAGAAATGTGCTTCTGGCAAGCGACTGTTAAACTGCTCACTCTGAAGGGCTGATGTTGACTTTTTATTTATATCACGGCAAACTTTGTTCAATGGACCAGATAAAAGAAAGGGAGCTTCTGAAGCTAGATCATGGTTATATGGTATTTAAAAAAACTGCATGCAAATATCATAAAAACATTTGCTGTATAATCATAACCGCTATAAAACCAGGGCAATACAATAAATAATATCAATGAAGGTAAAAATTGTTTTACATGTTGTTAAAGTTTTTCAGAGGGAGCTTAAAAGAATGTAAAATGTAAGGAAATGTTTTTTTTTGTATTCAGAGATATTTCAAAAACAGATTACATTATTTACTGAAGAAAAGTAGATATTTATTTTTCATTAATGTAGAGTGTTTATTAGACATTACTTTAATTTGTTGCAAAATAAATTATGTACTTAAAAATATTGGAATTTATGGGGAATGTTTATTGACACAAAAAGTATTTGTTTGTTTGTGTATTTCTTTTTTTTCCTTTTGATGCCCTATTAGAATGTGTGACCTGTTTGATAGCGATAATATATCTATTTGTCTGATTTGGTATTGTTAAGTGTGATTTTGGTGTTGTTTGGGTTGTTTTTTGTGTTTATTCTTTCTGTCTGTACTTTGGTTAATTATGTTTAGTCTCTGTTGTTATCAAAAGAAAAATCAATGAAATCCAGTTACCTCTCTGCCAGCTCCAGTTCCCGGTCCTCTGAACCTACGCTCCAGTGACATCACCACAGAGAGCTTCCAGGTCAGCTGGGATCACTCAGCCAGTGACATCGTCCTTTACAGACTCTCATGGGCACCGTTCACAGGTGGCGATACCAAAGAGGTCAGTTCCAATGATAAATAAGATGGGAAGGTGTTTGTTTTACTCTGTGGATTCTTGAAGACAAACTAGAATTGAAATGTCCAGAGTCCTTCTCACAGCTTCTTTATTCACTCAAAACAAACTTGTATCTTCACTTCCTCAAGCTGACAAATCTTACACCAATAGAATTAATATTTTAGCATGAAAAGACAAATATCCTGCACGGATTCTGAATTTTGAATTTAGCCTGTGGTCCACCTATCTCTGTTCATGAAGGAAGAAGTGGCTGCACTCCATGGCAGCCTGTACTCCATAGACTTGCACACGAGCTCAATCACTCCACTTTTAGCTGGTAAAACCCCTGGCGTGGCTTGGTATAAATAAAGGCTGAATAAATCTAGAAATTAATGGCTTGGGATTTTTTTTTTATTGCCATGATCTGGGGTTTAGAGGCAGCTGGGAGGCAGCGATAGAGCCCTCAGGTCTGTAAAAATGTGTGTGTGTGTGTGTGTGTTCGTGTGTGTGTGTGTGTGTGTGTGTGTGTGTGTGTGTGTGTGTGTGTGTGTGTGTGTGTGTGTGTGTGTGTGTGTGTGTGTGTGTGTGTGTGTGTTTTGCTGAGAGTCATCAGAGCTGAAAATAACACTCTTGGGAGTTGGAGAGGTGGGCTGGTAATACCGCCACAATAGAGAAAGGGTTTTTCTCTGTCTCTCACCCACGTACTGTAAACATGCGTCCACATACACACACTCACGTACACACACAATCCTGCTTCGTATTGTTATTTCTGAAAGATTAAACATAATACAATCCAACATCCGCACAAACACATATTCACTGACGCAGATGAAGCAGATTAAAACAATATCATCTAGATATTCATTTGAAGTATATGATATCATTGTTGATTCTTCCTCTGCATCAAGCATTTGTTTGAATTCTCTTGTTTGACTGGCGTCCTGATATCGTTCTTTGAAAGCAGCTTCTCATTCTCTTCAATAAACATGACTCTATTTTATCCGGGGAATAACACAGACAGCCACTGCTGTTTTTTAGGACACACTACTATGAAGTGTGAAGATACATCTCACTAAATACAATGTAAAGAGAAAAAGGAGAGAATGAATCAGTACAGATGCATTTGCTTCAGGGGAAATCACAAATGACCGGCCCCACGGGGAAGATTTGCATGTAACTGTGCCTTGAAGGGCTCTGAGAAGAAACAAATTCCTGAACGCTATCAGGCTGTTGAGTCGTCTACGGTAAATTCCAATTTCAGAGTGGCTCTCCACGGGACAAGCTGTACTTTTGATGACCTCTTTGTATTTACCTTGGGGTTTGATTCGTCTCTGTGTTGTACAGATGATCGTGGTCGTCTGGAATCCAGCAGCAGCAGTCAGTCCAACTGGCTCTGCTGTTGTATTCAGCCCAGAACTCACCTTTCTGAATTGCTTATTGGGTAATAATCATCTTTGTGAAGCTGTAAATGGCCAAATTTGCTTCTGCATAACGTAACAAAGATTAATTAAAGTGCATTTAAATGCTGTGCTGTTGTTTAAGTTTTATTCTGCACAGTAGTCAAACACATTGTATGAGTATAACAGCTTTGTTTTCACAGACACCAGCTTTCTAAAATATGCAGCACCGTTTCCTGCTGTTTTCATGACATGAAATTACGAGCTCTGACTGTGACGATTTGTTATTTTATGTTTTTAGCAGCTTTCTCTACTAGAACTCAGTGATGACTTTGTGTTTTGAAAGTCTGCTGTTGCACTTAGAGTATAAATAATCCTGTCAGACTGTTGGTTAATTCCCAAACTTTTATCATATCTTGAGGGTAACTCAGGAAACCCTTACTATTTATTTTTCCTCTGGTAGAAATAGAAACAGCAAATGAAGATACAAAAACAGAAGCAAAATTCAGTTAAACGTTGATGTAAGTGTTGATGACAATGTGAGATTAGAAATATTGATTATCAAAAGAAATGACAATTTAATTGAAATAAATGAGATAGATTTTGAAACAGCAGGAGCACATGGTTGACACATGTGGAAATATCAGCCAACGTCTTTTAAGATCAGACAGAAGATACCGTTTAAAGTAAAATATGTGTGTGTGTGTGTGTGTGTGTGTGTGTGTGTGTGTGTCTGTGTGTGTGTGTGTGTGTGTGTGTAGGTGATCTTGAGTGGAAGTGAT
Source organism: Paralichthys olivaceus (assembly GCF_024713975.1). Classification (NCBI taxonomy): domain Eukaryota; kingdom Metazoa; phylum Chordata; class Actinopteri; order Pleuronectiformes; family Paralichthyidae; genus Paralichthys; species Paralichthys olivaceus. The sequence continues at coordinate 14,020,952 of NC_091105.1, forward strand.
AACAGATACCTGCTGACCAGCCTGAGTCCGTCCACTGAGTATGAAGTCATGCTGACGGCCGTGTTCGACGATGAATCAGAGAGCGACACTGTCTCTGTCATAGAGACCACATGTAAGTCACGTGTGTAATTTCAAACATGTACATGTTACTTGCTCAGGGGGGTTGTGGTATTTTTTTATTGGAAAATAAAATCCCCTTGGTTGCTCTGATACTGAAATTAGCTTGTGACTTAAGTAACCCTCAAGACTAGAGTTTCATTGTCTGCTGAGAATAATGAATGAGAGCGATCATAAAGGTCCATCAAATTTACATCTCTGGGTTCAAAGCCTCACTCTACCTGAACCTCTGTGCATTGATTTGTTTGTCGCAGCTTTTCTCAGGGGAAGAAAATCTATTTTCCCGTCAATATCTTGTTTTTTCTATAATTTCTTCTTATTATATTTTTATCTTCTATTTATGTAATGTTTTTTTGTTTAATGTATTTCTGTAATTTTGTTTAGGAGAGTTTCTATACCTTTATCTGATTTCTCTGTATGTCTCCAGTGGCCAGGACGACGACAGTTGCTGCCACAACCACGGGTGAGACATGTTGGAGTAAAATTGTGCCGTTTATTTTCCATAATGTTAGTAAAGTCAAAATTCGAATCGTGGTTCAAACCAAAGCATCTGTCCAGAGACTCTTCTGAAATTGAAATTTAAAAGTCTTTGGAAGAGTATTTGTGAGGAAAAAAATTAGAGGAGGACATTTTTTATTCCTTATGTTTTTCAAAAATTAAGTTGAAATGTTGAGACTAAAGTCAAACTATATCAGAGGATTAAGAATGTTTAGTATATTCTAAAACATTCAACATAAATGTTGAAATTTCAAGTGCATTCTTAAAATTTTTACTCAATTCTGGATATGTATTATTTTTATTTGATTTAGTTTAACTGTAGTCTAGAGTCTGTACTTCCTCTACTTCCTGTAGCAGAGTTATGATCTTCGTTGCTCATCTAGTTTCCGCAAGCAAAACCAGAAACACAGACGGTTTACTGAGACTGATGAACTGGAAAACCGAATCACTGACGCCATTCTCAAGCAGGTTGCACCTCATAAAAAGAGTTCAGAAGATCTACCCCTTTAAAATTGTGTTCACCAAGTTGGTTTCACCCAGAGACTGTAGTTCAACCTCCATTATCTCAGAGGCGACCTGGAGGAGCGTTACAGTTAATGGAGTCAGAGCGTTTTGTCCACTCGCAGCAATTTAATAACAACACATTTCCTGAATTTTATCCTCTTCTCACTAAATTAAAAAAATGTTCATCTGCAAGCACTTCTTTGAAATCACAGCTCCACGTCAGTCACATCTGTTTTAAAAATGAAGGATTGCAGTTTGGAGCTGTTATGTTATTATGTCTGGAACATATACTTTGATTTAAAGCCATAGACTGCTGAAACTAAAAACAAAAATACTTTCATATTTCTATCTGTGCCAGATTTTTTTCCATGTTGGCAGTTTAACAATTGCTGTTTATGGCAAACTGACATTTTTCAAATCCACAGTTTTACCAAACCACATTAAAAGTGAGAAGAAAATGGGGCTTTATCCAAGAGTTTGCTTCACATCCCACAGTAACTTTTGTGCAATAATTGTCATCTGTGATTTGGCGTAGCAGTGGCTCATCAGGCTGTGAGAAATCTGCAGCTGAGCGACGAGACCACCCAGAGTTTAGAGGCATCGTGGGAGATGGAAGACCCCCACGTGGAGAGCTACAGGGTCTCCTATGCTGGCCTCTGGGGCAACCACCAAGAGGAGTCTGTGAGTGGATCCTGCGCTGTTACTCTTAAAAGAATCATGTACAGATGACGGATTTAGAGGTTTAAGGAGATTTGCAGTGGATTTGATCAGCTTTTTGATTTTAATTAATTCTCTTTCCAAAGGCTATTTTTAGATCCCTATTACAACATGCCTACAGTTTCTTAAATCTCCCTCCTTATAGTCCAGTGCAGCTCTCAAACACACACATGTCAACACACTAACTCCCCCTGATCAGTTGTGGACACTAATTACTTGGAATAGACAACACTGGAGTTGAGAGGAAGATGGTTTCTTTTATTACAAACCTCCAGTCAGCTGGATGGCGACTGCAGCGGTCAGTGTCGGGGCCCATTTCAAATCAGAAAAATGATTACACTTGTAGTCCCGGTCCACTCGACCTTTGCTCCCTGATCCCTCGATCTGTGGTAAGAGCCCTTAAGCTCAGCACCATGTACTGACCCCGTTCACTGATGCACACACTCGGCCGCTCCCTTCTTTTCCATCTCTACCTCCATCTCTCTCTTCCTCTGCTTCTTCTCCCTCTTGTCTTTTCTCTCCATACTGTCCTCCCCCTTTCCCCTTCCTTCCACTGTTTTAATTTCCCAATGTGGTGTCAGAGCTGTAGAAGATGGAGAGGCCAGGGCCAACCAGAAGACACCCCATTATCTTTTCAGTAGCCTTTTACCTCACTGGAAGCAGTTGAGAAAAGTGCAAAAAGAAACAGAGTGAAAGAGAAACAATAGCAAAACAAAGTGTGGAGAAAGACTTGAACCTGTCTGCCAGCTGATAGATAAGAGTTGTTTTAGGTCAACCCTCTTCCTGGAAGTTTGGATGTGTTTTGATGTGGATGTGTGTGAGAGACAGATAGAGGGCAAAAGAGACAGCACGGACCTCTCTGTGTTTCCTAAGGTAGTGGGGGTGTGTTTAAAAATCTTTGTGTGTGGCTCACTGCTTTGACACTGAGGAGTTTCAGCACCTCAGTCAGAGTGGACAGCTCCTCCTAATGGATTGGCCTTATCTTATACACATCTCTCTTTCACACACACACACACACACACACACACACACACACACACACACACACACACACACACAGACAGTCTTGCTTTAGAATGCAGACAATGGCACGGACAGAGAAATGTTAGAGGGATTTCTTATGTGAATATCCAACAATATTTTGTCTTTACAAGTAAGAAAGTTGATTAAATAAGGAGCAGGCTTTTTTTGGTCAGATGATTGTGTGAGAATTTCTGAAGAAATGCTTCAGTGTCTCAGTAAGTTCAAGATTTTGTAAGTTTGAAATTAATAATAATTAACAATTATCATTAGTTGATCAACAAAATAATCTTTACTCAGGGTCCAATTTCTTGCTTATTCTGCAGCTTTCAGACATTTCTTCCAGTCTTCGTGTAAATTCACCATTCAAGCCAAACCTAAATTATTTTGCAGTTCCATGACAACTGACATCATCTACTTATGCAGTGGACAGGAACACACTAGGGTTCTTGAGTCTTGGTTGCATTTTGAGGAAGAATCGCAGTGGGAACTCGCTGTAGCATCAGGGTATGACAGATCCCCTAAGACCGTATGGAGTGGAAAAAGGAAAGAAACAAACAAAGGGAGACTGGAGTGGGGGGTGAGGGGTGTACAGAATATGAGAACAAAAGGGAAGAAGGTTCTGAGAGCATTTATAGAACGCCCTGAAGCGCTGTGGTTGAGGTGTAGTCCTGCTCCTGAAACTCTGCCTGTAATAAAGTTGAGAGCCTAAAGAATGAGCGAGCGAGGACCTTGAGTAGAGACTGTTTTGTCAGCTTCTTTTCCAAGGTCAGTAAAACTGTGCAGCCCAGCTCTTTGTTTGTATCATCTGAAGTCAATTATTTTATAAAGTAGCAACATCAGGGTTTTTATCTTTGTCTCAGAGTCAGTGTGGCAAGTGTTATATTTATGTGACACTGTGGTTTGTTTCAAACTTAAAGTTAAATAAAAGAATCCTGAAGATACATAGAAAGAACAAACTGCAACTCTCCTGAATGAAAAGCCAGCAGTAATGGGCTTTTCTTTCTCAGCTCATTTCTGCCTCACCATTGACCTCAACTGACTTTATTGACTAAACAGAAGTGAGCAGAATTCTTGAACAGTTGTGGTTTGAATCCCTTAAGATATACATAACATTCTGCAGGCACTTTCTGTCTCACCAAATTAAGCCTGGCCTTAATCTTTCTCTCCAAATGTCCATACAAGCCAACAGAGAGAAGCAACACATTCTGTATGTATTCTGCTATATGGTGTGTGTGTGTGTGTGTGTGTCCCTTTTTTCTTCTTCTTTATTTGTATGCTTGCCCGTTTGCCTGTGTGCAAGTTAGTCCCAAATGGGCAGAAGTCATCATTGCTTTAAAACTCTGTTCACTGTCGAACAGCTTTAAATGTGTCTCCTGTTTGTGTGTGTGTGTGTGTGTGTGTAGGTGTTAGTTCCTGGAGGAGAAAGGAGAGCTCTGCTTGAGCCGTTATTGTCAGACACCCAGTACAAAGTGACGGTAACGCCAGTGTACAGGGACGGACAAGATGGCATCAGCATCTCTGCCATGGGATCCACACGTAAGCCTGACAAACCCACAATGATGCTCACTCACACAACACACACATTTCTCTGAATTACTGATCACTGGTGCCAGTTCTCCCTTCCCTTGCTCATTAGGCAAAGATGCAGCTCCCAGTTTAGGAGAACACATCTGACAAAATGAATCTCGTTGCAGCGAGCAGAATGTTCATTTGCACTGAATTAATTTCATGTTCGCTCACGTTCCTGAAGGAGAATGTAAATTAAAAGCGATGACAAATACTGATGCATTCTTAATTGTCCTAATGAAGGCCGTTCATAATTACAGCAGCTCCGTTCATTAATGGGACAATTAAATTATTTTTCCACGCTCTAATTGATTCTCTCAACCGTTCCGTTGATTACCTCTCATGAACAGTAGTGATTTCTTGTCATTGTACAAAGAACGGAAATGTCACAGGAAATTCGTCGTCTGTTTAGATGAGAGTGCTATAGCTTGCCATATTGTAAATAAAAAAATCCTCTCAGCCCCAGAAACAACAAGGCCATAAATCAGAGCCAAGACACACTTCATGTACAGTCAGACACCATTATATATTTTTGGGAGAGGAAACTGTCTTCTCAGATAAATCAGCATCTGTGGGACTTTACAACGTTGCGATAACTCAAAGTCAGCCAGGCCTGGCACTGAAAACAAACAAACAAAAGAGACACAACTTTCCATAATTGAATTCACAGTTTGTCAAAACTAAAATACCTTGGTTTTAATACTGTCACCAGCTATAAGGAACCAACATTCAATTCATATTACAGCTTGATATTAAAACTCTGTATTTTATCATGCACCAACCAAAATGTGTCTGAATGACTTAATCTAAGCATTAATGCTCAAATGCTTCAGTTGAGGGTTTAATTTCTTTCCCAAACTCTTTTGCCATGTGTGTGTTTAAATCTACATTCTAAGAAGCACCTGTATATTCCGATGTCTGGTGCTGTTGCAGGGCCCCTTTTGTCTCCTGGAAACCTCCGTGTATCAGAGGAGTGGTACAACCGCTTCAGGGTCACCTGGGATCCACCGCAGACTCCTACACTGGGTTACAGGATTGTCTACCAGCCCATTTATGGTACACACACACACACACACACACACAGATTTTACTGAGTCTTTGTTCTTTGTTTCAGTAAATTAGAAAAAAAAACAAAGGTCATCCTGTTTAATAAAAAAAGAAATCCACAATGACTTAAGACACAAGTTGTTGACCTATGACAGACACCACAACCTTTCCTTAACCTCAACCATAGCACAGAATCAATATTAGGATTCTGATTAGGTATCAAACAGTTTAACAGGCTGGAGCTTTCCCTGTCAGAATCTTAGTTTACACAAACACGCATTTCTTCCCCCACACTCCAGTGGATGGTGTGTTGTAAAGATAAGGCTGCTCTTCCTTTATTTGTGTTTTTTTTATTTTATTGCGTTTGTATCTTTTTTAATTAAGCACTTTATCATATTTATGCAGGATTGTTTTTTTTGCAGGTATTTGTAAGAGCTGCATTAATTAAGTTTATTATTATCATATTACTCTTTTATAATTGTGTGCCTGTGCATTTTTGTGTACATATATGCATTTCTGAGCATCTTTGTTAATGAGCTGGTGCATACAAGTGCATTTGTGCAGGTTATAGCTGCACACTTACCGCATACCAATATATCTGTATGTGTCAGTTTTTAGTGACTTTTCTGCACATTGCGTTGTTAATGGTGGCACATTTTCCTCTTTAATTTTAAAGCCGTTTTTGGCTCTAAATTCAAAAATACAAAAAAGCAGCTTCTCATTATAAAATATAAGTTACTCGGTAGCTCCTCTTTGTCTTAATCATGTCAACATCTTCACCAGCTGATGATAAAAATCATGAAAACCCGTAGAGCATTGCTTTTGTATTGCAGTGTAGAGCTGTCCTCAATCTTCAATTTGATGAGTAAAAAGTGACAATGTTATTTCAGTAGCTGACTCAGATGCAAATCATAATCCTGTACGTTTCTATTCTAAAACTGGACCAAAATTGTTTTTCTCAAATCAATTTTAAATGTTATACTTTTTCCAAGGAGAGGACCAGACTAAATGTATAGGGGCAGACCTAGGAATTTTAATAATTTATAATATAATTTGTAGGAATTCACTTTCTTTAATATGTTCGGTTTCAGATGAATCCTCTAGGTTTTCACACCACTTTCTTTTTTCTTAAACAATCGTGTAGGATTGTTCAACCTTGGTATAGTTACTGTATCTGCTCTACTGCATTATGCATTCTGTGATATCCTCTGTCCTTTTCTGTTTGGGCTTATGGAAGCATCTGTGTTATCAGTTCCAGGACCAGTTTTGGAGACAACAGTGGGTGAAGATATGAACTCCATGCTCCTCATGAATCTCTTAAGTGGGACAGAATACAGTGTTCAAGTGACGGCCTCCTACCCTTCAGGACAGAGTGAACCGCAGCTAGTGAACACTAAAACACGTGAGCCTCCGTACCACACACAACTACACACACTTAGTAAGATGGGGGGAATGTGATGTGATTTAACTCCTTGTGTTGACATTGTTGGGAACAATGTGTAAAGACATGACCGTTAATGGGACAGGCTGTGTCACCGTTAGTTTGTTCAGGCAAAATGTTTATATTAAAGATTTTAGAATACAATAACCTGATTTACTTTTGGAAAGTCAAACCAAATATTAAGATGTGTCATTCCAACATAATGGTGTTGTCATCAACTATAAGTTGCCACAGAGGAGAGAGTGATTATTAGAAAGAGAAGACCGAGATGGCAGCGGCAAAGTAGGTTGAAGAAAGCGAGAAAGGTACAACATGCATATTAACTACCTGCTGATACCATACGCTTTAATTTCCATTGAGACTTCAGCAAACAGACGGATAGACAGAAGGATATATTCCAGTCAGCCATGAGCACAATCCTTTATGTATGTAAATGTGGTATCAGTGGGTGCAGTAAAACCTTCTCTCACGGAAAACAAGGAGGAAGTGAGAGAGGTAGAGAGACTGACAGAGTTGTAAAGAGAGGGAGATAAAGGTCTCTAGGTATTGTATTATGTGTGTGCATGTTCGGCATGTGCATGTTCTGTTCTTTCCTTTCCAGCTTCCCAACCTCAGTGTGTGTGTCTGTGTGTGTGTGTTTTTTCAGAAAACTGCTGTATCATCCTTACTTTAAAATCTTTTGGATTCACTGGATGATTGGCACAACCAATGGAACACAATGATACTCAACACTCTAGTTTAAATATGTTACAGAATAAATACCTTTCTCATTCATGATAAAGTACACCTCAAAAATTAGGTTTCCCATTTTTCAGTTCAATTCCAGATCATTCATGTATTTATACACAATCAATTAAAGGAGAAGCTTTTGATACACACATTTTTCTTTGCTGCAGTGACGTGTTATCCTTCTTCTTTTCTTTAATCATCCCCCTGGAGGATGAGTGACAGTTCCCACATGCCTTCCTGTCTCTGTAAAGCTCTCATAATGAAACATGCTTTCATAATGAGATAAAGATAAAGTACGAGGCACTGACATGTAGATTCATCAGCCGCTCGTCTTAACACACTGGCCTGATTTAGCACTTGATGACGGCACCTCTACTGTCCACCCTACCAAATTTAACAGGTACTGTAAATTCATAAGCAACATTTATAATATACATTCATCCATCCATCCATCTTTTATCTATTCTGCTAATCCTGTGAGGGTTGTGGGGTGGACATTAGCCAAGAGGCCTGGACAGGTCGCCAGTGTATCGCAGGGCTGACAAACAACATTTCACATATTCACACTAGGTCACAATCATACTTACGGCCAATTATGGTCTCAAGTTAACATGTCTTTAGATGTGGAGCAGGGTTGCCTGAATAAAACCCACACATGCAGACTTGATGCAGAGCAACATGCATAACCACTGCACCACTGTGCCGACTAACTATAGATAATAACTTAAGCACCTCTGGATGTTCCTCATGATACTCAGCTTCCTGAATGGGAAGAGCGGCCTCTGCCACTCACACCAATCTCCATTTAGAATCCTTCATACTTCATACTTAGGTTTTGTTGCTTAATATTGGAAATAAACGCTGATTTTTAATGACGTCTAAGTCTTTTTAGCTGATCTACATTTTGCCATTACTTTTGAACTTGCTCAGCCTGATTCTGGCGACTATATCAATTAGTTACATGCTTCTCACAGGAGATCATACTCACTCACCAAAGCAAGAACAGGCACCATCCCTCCCATTCAAAGTCAGTGGACGATCAAACTAGTTATGAAGCGGCTATTTTAAGGTAAATACATAGTGGCAGTTTCAGAGATCCGCATTTCCTCCCACAATTTTCTAGACTTCTATCTGTGCATATCATATTTTTTACCCCATTGTGGTTTGGTTTCCTCTACTGTAGGCCAGGTTTTTAGCACATTCTCTATCAGTTGCAAGAAATTACCAGAGCACTGATAAATGTTCAAGTCTGTCCGATTTTTCCATGTTACGCAGAATGTAGTTAAATTTATTGACTGTATTTGTCCACTGGAGAAACTCTGATTTATTAAGGACATGTGTTCAGTCATTTCTCATTCCTATAAGGGAGATACAGTAACACATTTCCCAGGGTGCACTGTATTAATTGCTGCTTTACTATGGGGCCAACTGGCATGTTTGCACCAATAAATTACACGTCCTAGCATGTAGTGTAGAAAGGTAATTATTGGTGCCTTGAGGACCATTGAATGCAATGAAACTGTTTCCTGTTAATGAAGTGTTAGTTTATTTTAGGTCCAAGAGCTTTATTTTTTTACAATAAGTATCTGTTTTTCACATGACACTGAAGGGTGCTTAGTCAATGTCGTATTCAGAAACATTGTAGGATTTGCACAATGTCAAATTTTTTATTACGATTTTTAAAGACTAAATGTAGTTTGACTTAAACTCCCATTTTGAAAGGATTACCTGACAAGAATCTGGAAGAGGTAGAATAAATAAACTGAGGGTGTGGAGGTCGTGGAGGCAGATGGGTGCAAATGTTTGGCTTCAAGCCAGGCAACTTCAGCAGACACACACACACACACACACACACACACACACACACACACACACACACACACACACACACACACACACACACACATTCTGATTGTAGCTTCTCCGTATGGTCCACAATAGTTGATATCCCCTTTCACTCTGACCTTTGGATGTTAAATGAGTGATTGAAACTAATCTTCATTTTCTTTTCTTCTTATTTTTCTTTCTTTACATTTCCTCCCTTTTCTTATTTTGTTCTCGTCTAAATATTTTTTCTTCTGTGCAGAAACTGGGCTTTGCACACATGCAGAAAATAATTTAAATGTTATCTAACTCCAACTCATTCTCTCGAATAAAACTATATGTTCGTCAAACCAGCATTGTTGACTATAGTTGCAGGTCAGCAGTTTAAAATACTTTGCAAAAGTTGCATCAGTTTGGCGAGCCAGCTTGTGCATTAAGGACGATTCAATATCCAAATACATGACTAACATGTAACACAGTCCCTAATTGTGGTGCAAAAATGTAAACACACATGCATCTATAAATGATTACATACGGTTAATCCATATTCATGTGTTGTACTTGTGTGCATGCTAATGTGCATGTTGCATGTCTGTTTGTACTAGAGGGAGTCTGTGTGCGTCTTTGTATATTATTGAAAGGAATGATGTCTTGTCGTATGCATTATTCACCAGTGTTTAAAACGAAGCACCTGCCATATGGTCCCAGCATAAAATATCCATTTACTGGTGCAAGAGAGGAGCCAAGTTTATTTGATACCATCAGCAAATTCTGTTAACAAGAGGGAACGAGAGAGAGAGAACAAAGGGGAGAGAGGTTTTATCACCTTTGCTATCCACTGGAATCTCACTATCGTACAAGCTTCAGCTATTTAAATTGCTCACTGTGTTTTACATTTTGCTGCATCGTGCCTCATTGTTTCTTCACGTGATGGTTAAACATCAATCCTGACGAATGTTAGACACAACATTGTTGTGAGGACATATTTGATGTGAGTATAGATATATTTTTACCATTTACAATGTATATGGATGCTTGTTTTCCTGTTCACAGGAGCCCAGAGAGATGTTCAACAAAGTGCCACTTGTGTAGTTGATGCACAATCCAGAGAGTGTGGTTCTGATCCTAAAGTCAGCATCATTCTAATGCTTCCTGCTGACCCTGAAATGTTTTCACACAATTTCCAGGCGGTCAAGGTTTTGGTGACATTTGATACAGAATTGTAACCTAAACCATTAATCTTTGTAGCATCGTCAATAAGATGCAGAGGAGTTTTATTGAATATGAAGTAGTTTGGTTCAGATACCGAAGCTCACATGAGCATGAGAGACTGAGTGTTGACTTCTCTAGTGGGTGGAGGGTGCTTACTGGACTGAAGCAAGAGAGAGAGAGGCAGGAATGAAGAGGGTCAAGTTTCTGGTTAGAAAGGTTGAAAAGCTACAACAGTTATTGTTAAACGTCACTAACTGTGTAACTTTAAATGACTTAAAGCCATTTAAATGGATAATTAACAAAAGTGACCAGTGCTGCTTCAGTTTTTTTATCTGACTATAAATGTTCTGGGAATTTATCTATCTTGCTGAATTTCAATGAGCAAAATCCAAACCACTTCACACTTCGCACTAAACACTGCTTTACTTTTGTCTTCAGATACACACTCACAATCTTATCAAAGTACATTTCATACACAGATGTAGAATCAAGGTGTTGTACAGGGAAAACAAAACCAAACATGTGTTCAATTTAAAATCAGAGAGCACAATTTAAAACATATTCAAAGCAAAATAAGAGATTAAAACAAGTAGAATAAAAGGGGTAAAGAGGTTAAATGATACAAAAATCTGCATTTATATATATATATTTGTTTAACTAGTTGAAAGAGTAATCTAATACAAAGGAAATAGATAGAAATGTTTAAAATGATGAATAAGGAAATCTATACTAAATCGATCTCTCTGTCATTGACCTCTCTCCAGTGTTCCTCGGCATCTCTGGCTTGTCAACCTACCAGGTGCGTTCCAGCAGCATGTGTGTCCAATGGCAGCCTCTTCTACAGGCCACATTATACAGAGTCTCCATACAGTCCACACTCAGTAAGTAACATTCACCGCTAACAGTTTGTGTTAGAAGGTGAAACAAATGGTTCATTTCTTGATTTAGTGCTTTCATTAGTTTTGCTCTTTGTGTGAGAATGTGATACCAGACAGGAAGCCGACTCAGAGCGTTAACTTTATTAACTCATCTGGTCTGAATTCAAATTAGCTGTAACTTTATGAGCTTGTTGAAATGTGGGCTTGGGCACTCCTTTTAACCACAATATTGAAATATATAAGTATGTCTTCACAGTTGTTCCCCTCAGTGTTTCTGGGTACACCTTCACTCAAACCAACTTGTTACTGCCATCCATGCAATTTTTGAAATAAGGCATTTTCCAGCCCAGTGACTGGAATGTAATTCAGTCAGTAAATCAAAATGTTTACTAGTGTTGTGATATTTGGTGAAGTGGCTGCATTCTGCGCCAAACTACATATGTTTCTTCATAGATTTACAGCCTGGCCTTGTGAAACCGTCTGAGCTCAGGTCTGAGTTCTGTGTGCACTTTAAGGTCACGTGTGTGTGCTGGGTACACATGCCTTTCAGTCATCTGGATTCTTATTGATGTGCGGCTCTGAGGAAATAAATGTGATATATTTCTCGTCGTTCTCACATGGCAGTAATTTACATTGCAAAGGATTTTCATAAATCTCTTGGTTTGGAGAAAGGAATGGAGGAATGATATGCACACAATCTCTCTCCGCAGTAAATGACCTGGGAGGAAAGGGCTCTATGAACTGCTCATGTCACAGCATCAGAAATAAAATGAGTGAAGACACAGAGTGTGACCTTTAGAAGCTGTTTATTGCGCAGATACTAAATGTTAAAGAGGAAGACAGAGTATGAGCAAAGAAAGGAGCTCTTTAAAAAAAGAAAGAAATTACCCATAATAACTCAAATCAATTTATTATCAAATCAATCAGCAAAAGAAGAAAAACGCGTCACGTTTGTTACACTAAGTCCTTTATTTTTCCCTGTACTTCAGCTGGAAAAGATCCTTTGTCCTGTCAACAAGAGAGTATTTTGGAGCTGCTCCACTCACAGTGAGCAACTTCAAGTTCTTTTTAATTGTCCTCAGAGGGCTGTGGTTTGTGCGGCACATGTTCATATTAAATCAACAATAAAATACACCGTTGAAATCATGGCAGCATTCCTGATGGTTCAAGCAGTTCTGTGCATTTAACAGACATTTATAGAAAATGCCACATAGATCCTCAGACAACCCTGTCAATGTTAAATTTAGTGTTAGCATGACACAGTAAATACCAAGATTTTTATTTAGTCTTTTGATGGATTTTTTATTTTTTATAAAAGTCTTCTGCTCAGCCGATCCTAAAAGTTTTGCCACTTACTCCAATAAGTGTCATGGAAATGGTTTTTACACTGGTAGCTGTTTGGTGAAAGATGTGTCCTGTCCCATTTATTTCTGTGAGACCAGTGTGCTGGTGCTGTGGGGGATCATGTCACAGACTGCTCTGAGTGGAGGAAGTTGCATAAAAAGAGTCAGTGTCATACAGTGGGTAAAAAATTTGCACAAAATGAGAATATCTTGTCACAGACAGAATATGTGTATAATGTGCTGCTGGCCTCACCAGCACCAGGGAAAGGAATCTAAATTATAAAGTGGCACAAACTGCAAAACGCACATCTCCACCAAGGCCCAGCAGTCCCTTTAAACTCAATCAAGCTGCACCAAATTTTACACACTTCTGTCTCCTGTATATGGTGATTTATTTCATCAAGATTCATTAACTATTCTGTGGGATACTGGTAAAAATGTTAAAAACGCTGTCTCACACAAAAAAGTGAGAAAAATTCAAGCCAGAATTGAATGGGTTCTTTCTTGGTCCATCTTTCCACCAACTTTTCCTAAAATTGGTTCTGTAGTTTTTGCCTAATTCTGCTGAATCACAAACAAAATGGAGAGGGGTGAAACATTACATCCTTGGACGAGGTAATTACCGCCTGAAGGCCTGGACTGTTGGTCTTGTTTTTTAAGTTTTACTCCTAAGATCTAAATCTTTTAAGCCTTATTCTCATAAGTGAAAAGTTTCCATCTTAGTTTTACTCTCCCACACAAGTAAAAAATGTACACTTACAGTAAAAGGCACAGAAATATTTGTGAATAACAAGTTGAGGAAAACAGAACACTGGAAATTGACCATATATAGATTTCCAATTGATGTTCCTTGAGTAGAGTTTAATAGAATTAATTGGAAGCTATAGAGTGGTAGAGATTGTAGACTTGATGGAAACATGAACAGTTAGTGATGCGTGTACAGGTTCTTCAGCTTTTTCTGACAGAAAAAAAGACGATTTCTTGCTTTCTTCCATCCAATGTTTTATTTCTTGCTGTATCTTTGTCTCTCCTCGCTGCCTGAGTGATAGCCAGATAGTCTTGCTGGGGTTTTATCTCTTGCAGAGCCAATCAGCTGCTCAAACATCTTCTCTGATGGAAGAGTGGCAGATCCTCAGATACAGCTGTTTCCTTAAAATGTATCCACGGCTGCTTCCTGTGTGGAGGAGGGGCTAATTTGTCACTCCATAGGATGAAACACACATTAGCAAATGGAATTAGACTAATGAATATGACAAATGATGGCTATTACTGTGTGTGTGTGTGTGCGTGTGTGTGTGTCTGTCTGTGTGTGTCTGTGTGTGTGTGCGTGTCTGCTTGTGTGCTTTCAGTTTCCTGTTTGTCTCTTTTTGGCTGCCAACATAAATCCTTTTTTTTTCTCTGTGATGCCGTCGCTCCAGAGCTTTTCAATACAAACACTTAATTGAAAGTGTTTTCAGTCTGAGATCCAAAGGAAATCGACATGAGAAGAGGAAAGAAATCAATGATATGATTCAGTTCATTTTTTTCAGTGGATATAATGATGTTTCCCTGGTTTCTTTTAAACCACAGGATTGTCCAGATATCTTTCTAGTTGGTGCAATGAATGGATAAAGCAGCACAAACTGCGGTTTGTTTACATAGTATGTTTACCTATAGTGCAGCAGTAATTCGAGTTCAGATGAGTTTAATAAATCAGGATCAATTGTGTGACATTCTTGAGGATAAATAAAGTCAACAACATGTGAAGTCTCACCATGGGAACAGACTCGCCTACAGTTTGAGGCAAGATTTTCAAGACTGGCTTGAATCTCCAAATGATGTGAGCATGTCTATGCATTGTCATGAATGACGACGGCCTCTGTCTTTCAGCGACTAACCTTCAGTTTGCCCTCGAACACAACACCTGACGACTCCAATAATGCTGCTTAGAATCCAGCTCTGAAAGGAAGTCATTATCCTCAGCAGCTCTCAGGCCTTCATTTGATAACAGGGAAAAAAGTGCAGGACATAGAAGCACTGCATGAATGTGTGAACAGCAAAAAATAAACTGTATGCACTTTGAGTGGTCATCAAGACTAGAAGTGCGCATTTTAAATTATAGACCAAAATACAGACCATATGATGCAGAACAAGAAATGTGCTCTGTGATCAGTGAGGAGTTTTACAGTGATCTTGTTACGATTTTTTGACCGTTGATCTGAACTTGAAGTCATGTTGTTTTTTGTTTTGTTGTTTACTTGCAGATGGCCAAAAACAGGAAGTGAGCCTGGGGGGTAGTGCTTCCCGACAATGCTTCTATGACCTCACTCCCAGCAGCCAATACCAGATCAGCATTCACACGCAGATTCAAGAAATGGAGGGACCATCAGTCTCCATCACTGACATGACATGTATGTTTGATATATTGTATACGCATGTGTGATTTTGTTCTCATCTTCACACTTTGTTTTCAGAAAAGAGGATTTTAAGAGCGACTTTATTGAGTTTTTAGTTTCCTCCCATTTATTTAAAGGTCCAGTGTGTAAGATTTAGGTGACAGGGATCTATTGGCAGAAATTTAATATAGAATAATTCTCATGATGTTTTTACACTAGTTTGTTTCATCTAAACTGTATGAATTGTAGTTTTCCCCAGATACCCAGTTACCCCAGAAAAGGCCCTTTATATTTAAATACTTCATATTTACACCGAGGGCCTCTCTCTATGGAGGCTGCAATGTTTTTTACAATAGTCCAGACTGGACAAACTAAACACCTTTTGAGTTTTTATGAACAGAGTTTGTTTTTCATGTTTGGAAGGGGAGGGTGAGATGAGGGGTGTTCAGCTGCAACATGCAATTTCAACACTAGATATCACAAAATTCTACACACTGTAACTTTAAATATTTCCTCAACATTTTTAGGAGGTTGACTCGACCTTGTTCACCATCACTCCCTCACCCCTCTCTTCAGTTTCTCACCATTTTCTCCTCCTAACTAATTTTCCCAAATGATCCTCCCAGTCCTTCTTTATGTCTCGTTCTCCACCTGTCCGGTCCATCTGTCCCCTTCAACCATGCATCTGTCTCACCTCTGCCACTTTCTCCTGTACCTCCAACCTCCTGAGGTCTCTCTCTCTCTCTCTTTCTCACAGTGAAGATAGATTCTGTTGTTGCAGTTCATTGGTCAACTGATGAGCTGAGGTGAATCACACAGCTCTCGGGACCGGGGGGGCTCAGTTCACTATGATGGTTATAGATGGATAGACATGGTCTCTCACACATACTCACACACACACACACACACACACACACACACCCATAATGCTGTTGCTCCACAGATTTTGAGTGGACAACTGTAGATTAAAGGCAAAGGTTTGGTTCAAGCAAAGGTGGCATGTCCACACCCATTGCCTGTGGAAGTCCTAAGATAATTTACTTGAGTAAAAGTAATAAAAACCACCATATAAACACACTCCATTACAAGTACCGTAATCCTGCACTTAAGTGTTATAAGGAAATTGTGCCCAAGAATCCAAAATAAAAGTGCTCGTTATGCAGAATGGCTCCTTTTAGAGTGCTAAATTATTATGAAAGTCTTACAGGGCCTATTTTTAAATGCACTGACGTGTAGGCAGAGATTTAATGTTGTCACTGGTGGAGATGGAGATCATTTAACTACTTAATGTAGTGCTGGGTAGTTTATTTTACAGCAATACATCATGTTTTATAAGATGATCTCATTCTTATATGTAAATCTGCATAGTGACGACACCGCTGTCACACAAATGCAGAGGAGTAAAAAGTACAATACTTACATTAAAGTCGAGTGGAGTGAAAGCAAAATGAAAATGTTAATTAAGGTAAAACTATCTCAAAATTCCCTTTAACTTAAATATACTTAATAATAAATGGATATCATGTCTGTTACTTTTCAGAACCACTTCAAAACTCAAGAAAGTCCCCAGTGTTTATTGGTCTGTGAAATTTTTCGCCAAGTAAAGATGCACAACACATTATGTACAAATTATCTTAAGAAGAGGAAGAAAGAGAATCATTTGTTGAGATCATTTTATTTACTGTCATGAAGTATGTGCCTCATATGTGGGAAGTTGCCAATGTTTCCGAGAAGATTTACTCGCTGAACTTTGGTTTGACTGAACCCACTGCCTTTCTGTAAAGTAATTGGCTTGGCACTGAGGCGTGCTCTAACCTGTGGCTGTTTTTGAGTTCGAAAAAACAGCCTCTGGTCAGACTGATACTAAGACTGATGAAAATTGCTCTTTTGCTGTGCCCGACTTATATGAGAATGGGAAGAGAGACAGCATATGACAGAAAAGTAAAGGAAACGTTTGTCTGCCGGAGATAAAGAGGACAAACACAACAACTGGATTGCCAATGGAACTTTAGGTTGTTAAGTCAGCTGTCAAACTTTCAGGTTAATAGAAACAGCCAACTTGTGCATGTAGCTGTGTGGTCAGTAGACAAACCCAATGATGGTGCCATTTGTCACTGCTATTATGATTGAGGACCTTGTCTTGTTTTCCTGTCTGTGTATGTGTGTACATTTTCATCTGTGTCCATTTTCGTGTCTGTGGATCCAGTGCCAGCGCCCACTCAGGCTCCGACTGATCCACCGACTACAGAGCCCCCTCCCACCATCCCGCCTGCTAAAGAAGGTGAGCTAAACACAAACACATACAATAACACATACAATTCTTATACTATTTGTTAATATATGTCTAACAGCTGTAGTCACCATAGTTTGACAGTCCTGAAATGGATTTTAGATAGAAAATAGTAACATGATGAAAACACTATATAGCTTACTCTAATAGTCCATTTACTGGCTTTGATGCACTAAAATTGTGTGTAATATTGGATGACGTTTCTTCTGGGCAGATCAAGAGGATCTGTTGTCAGGATTGGGAGCAATAAAATGTGATTAAAATAATGCAACATAGGAAAATGTAACCAAAGTAAGCAGGGCTGTGATTTTTACCTTAAATTTAAACTAATGAACAACTCCACACTCGCCAGCACAAGCAATGTAGCTATGGTCTGATTTTGAAACAGGAGAAGAAAAGGTAATTGAACGATTTATTTTTAATGGAGCAGCTGTGTTGTGTCAATCTGTGCTCTTTACACAACTGTGAACTGTGTTTACTCTAAAAACACTGCTAGTGACCTGGAGGGAAATTTGAGGACTCAGGGGTCACTATAATAAAATTAGGGGTATCTTTAACGTAAAGAGAATGTGTTTCACAGGGAGCTAATGGGAAATTTACTTTATTCCTCAGCGACTTCTGATGTGAACTGTAGTCAGGCTACTGTGGATTGCAGCCTATCTATTCCAAAGTAAAGAAACCCTACTCTAATCCTGGTGTATTAGCATCAGTACAGTCTCTGTTTAAGCCCTGTGTGTGTGTGTGTGTGTGTGTGTGTGTGTGTGTGTGTGTGTGTGTGTGTGTGTGTGTGCATGTGTGTTTGTGTGTGTGTGCGCGTGCATGCTCGGAACAAGTTGGACTTTACAAAACTGAGGAGGATGGAGAACCTTAGAAAGATACAGAAATAAAGTTGTACAAGTTTGTGGTCAGACCTGACACCCCGTACCCAGACTATGCTCCTCCTGTGTTCCTGTCTGATGGGCTCACATTAAAGGCTAATCTGCAGGACCAACTCCTCAGACATGAAGCGACACTCCTGCTGAGTCCGTCTGTAAGCATTTCTATCTGACCTTTGTCAGACCAGTGCTTCTGTCCGTGATGACACGCAACCTTTACCTGGGACAGAACCGCACAGACAGAGAAAAGAGAAGCAAGGTGTGTGTTTGTAAGAAGAAGCAGAAGAGGAGAAGGAGGATGGTTAAACAAAGTGATGGGATGAATAATCAAAGAAAAAGAGCTATAGCCCAAAAGCAGAAGTGAGGTGGCAGAAAGTCCTTTCTGCGGTTAGGTATGGGTAACATAAGTACTTTGGTTAGGGGTTAGGGAAACATCATGGTGTTGGTTAAATGTAAACAGACAAGTTTTGTCTGAAATTACAGTTTTTCTGTTTTATAAAAGACCACAACATTTTCCTTACCTTAACCAAGAGCTATGAGTGTATAAACATAAACCAAATAACAGTCAAAAATGCTGTAGCCAATTTAAATAGATATTTTAAACCAAGATCAGGTGTTTTGTCAGAAAACAGAAGATATTTTTGGACATTTAGTTGGTAAGAGGTCAAAGATCATGGTCAGTATGACCTCACGTTCATCCCACTCTCATCAACAAGATATATCAAGAACAGCTGGAAAGATTTGTGTCGCATCTAACAGAAATGTTTGATTAAAGGTCAAATTCATTTTTCACAAAGTTCTAATTCGATAAAATAAAGAAGTCATGAGATGGTTGTAAACTGCTACTTGAGGCATACAATTGTGAGGAGGTAAAAAAAAAGTTTCATTATATATGCTCGTCTCCTCTCCTTTAGATTTTTTATTTTTTCCCTGGAATTTATGGCGGCTGACATGATCATTAATGGGTTTTTGGAATTTAGTGCAGACTTGGAATTTGAAAACTTGTTAAAACCCTGTAACAACTTTACAGCAGCAAAGATAACACCACTGGGAGTCATTTCGAAACATGAGAAGAATGAAAGCAGAAGCAGAAGTCACTGCTGGAGAATGAATATGAATGAGCAGCTTACAAAAGAAGGAAGATATAGGACGGTGTCTTGGTCAGTTTAAAACTCTGAGTAAGAGAGTGTGCACTATACATTTAATCTTATAAACTTTGTAGATTAAACTGAAGATCCACTCTTTGCATATTTACCCTGTTACAGTGGATGTATATTTGCAGTGCTTCATACTTTGCATATTTACTGAATATATTAGACAGGTAGTTACGCATTCAGCTTATGCTCTGTCCTCCTCTGACCTTCTTTCTGAATGAAATTACTTTTTAAATAAGAAAATGATGTGCTGGTTAAATCAATATATATATCGGTCCTTCGTTCATCTGTGTGTCTGTCCAGTGTGCAAAGAGGCCAAGGCTGACCTGGCGTTCCTTGTCGACGGCTCCTGGTCCATCGGAGATGACAACTTCCTGAAGATCACACGCTTTCTCTACAGCACCATGGGATCGCTGGATCTGGTCGGACCAGATGGCACCCAGGTCAGTCATGTGACCACACCTTTACGTCAGTGAGGAAGAACTCAAGATTAAAAGCTCAAATTTGAGGCTTTACTCATTCTTACCTCGCCTTTCCCCACATGCATTTTTACATGGGGACAGATTTTGCAACTGAAATTGTTAGAATGCCATCTCGACCAACTCACTCAGACTAATGTTTCACTGAGTCTCCCTGGAGAGCTGCTATTCACATTTATGGCTGCTAGTGGTTCTTGTGTCTAGTCTAAATGTCTATGTCTAGTGAAAATTACTGTACACACAGTAGCAACCAACAGAAATACAAATGTGAACATGGACAGCTTTTAATTATTTTTCACTGTCTAATTTATTCTCCTTGTTGCAGCATTTTCGTTGTGAGAAATTAATGTCCATGGAAAATACAATGTAAAGCAGATGCTGAGGGTCGAAAACCATAATTATGTTGAAAAAGTAAAGAAATTATATATCTTAGTGGCTAAAGAGGCCTTTCAGTGTTGTAAAAACATCTATATTTTCGTTTTCACATATCTTTCTACCACAATATTCCCCCCAGAAAACATAGATTACAAACATGTTTTTCTCCCTTGCTGCCATGCACATTCAATAAGCCCTAGGTACAGTACTTCCAACAACAATGCTACCTCCTCTCATCCACACAGCCTCATATGCTGTAACCCATTCCTAAAAGACGAAGAGAAAGAAAAAAAATGTTTCAATTTCCTCTCAAATGTCCCTGAAACTACTTTCATTCAGCAGATAAATGGAATAAAGGACACTGGTTGCTGTACTCTCAACACCTCAAGTTTCTTTCCTTAATCTGCTAGTTATTCCTCTCCTCCTTTTCTCAGATTCACTCTCACTATTACATTTGAGATGGAAATAGAAAGAAGTGTTGCACATTTGATGAAGTAATGGACCTTGAGCGCACTCATCTTCCTTTCCACCCCTGTGCTTTTGGCTCATTTACTAACAGAGGAAGGCTGCTGCTGTGTTAACTGATATGGACAAATACTTTGGTGCAGAATTTCGCCGTTTTCTTGATCCATCCCCAGAGAAATCAGCACGAGCGCAGCCTTATATCTGAATAGTTTAGAGAAGTAAGAGGGAACTTTAAACCCCCAGTGAGTGAATCTTTACTCTCTGGATGGACCTTTTGTTGCTGAGCAGTATTCGATTAACTCAACTCATTTGCTGCCAGTGCCAGAAAACATTATTCTCTGGCAGGAATAGTCGTAATAAATTAAGTCTGGATGCAGTAAAAGCTGGGATAAACATCAAATTGTTCAACTACTAAAAAAAACACTTTATTCTTGATTATTTTGATTCTTAGAAACGTGAGCAATCACATTACTGCAGTAACTATAACCATCTTCACTGCCTCAGAAGGGCTCTCATGTATCTGGCCTCATCAATAGGTAATGCTAGGCTTTTACTCGGGGCAATACCTCGCTGTTGTCAATGTGGACTAATTTCTTCATTGTGCTTCCTGCCTGCATGGCCCACCACTATATATCAGCAAAGCTCAGCAGGTTCATTTGTCACGCTGTAGAGGTGCTTGCTAAACCCCCCTTTTCTTTCCTTTGTTGAATGTGTGCTGTTAAGCAGTTTGCTACCCTCACTATGCCCCATAACCCTCTGGCAGTAGGCTACCGAGAGCTAAACACCAACCGTAATGTGAGAGAGTTGGCTGGTAAACGTCGGCTGCCCTGAGCCAAGAACAGCTCCATTAGCAGTCTGGAGGTAATGACAGTTGTTCTCCCCTCTTACAGGAAAGCAATTAGATTGATTATAGCTCCGATTTGGGAGTTTGAACAAATTTGGGAGTGTTGAACACATATATGTACATCTCTGTGCATTTCTAAAAAATATATGAATTAATTAATCAACAAATTAGCAAATCAACATAAACGCCAGGGGCTATAAACAAAGTTTCACATTAACAACACTGATGCTGGTAAAGTAAACAGATATAAAATTATAATACATTGAAATTATATCAATATGTTACATTTGTTGGAAAAATAGAAGATTTTTACAGCTTTTCCAATTACATCTTTGTTCATTTTAATCTAGAGACTTGAAATAAAGGTGTAATATTTCCATTTGACATCTTAAGCGACTTCTTCTGTCCAGTAAATTATTGAGACCACCAGCGCTGACCAGGTGAGAAATGGTCAAATCTGTGACCCATTACTCGTCTCACCTATTAAACCTTTAACATCCTGGAAATACACTCAATACATTTTAGTGAAAACTCTGAAAATGTCACGTTTTGGCTTCTCATGTACAGTTTCAACTTTCCCATCTGTACAGTATTACCTTTGTGGGGCGTTTAAGGAACACTCACTCAATTTTCTATAATTACAGCATTTACTTCAGCGAACAAAGACAGCATCTGTTTGATTCTGTTGCTGTATATATAAATGCAGAAATTACAGGTGATAATGAAGAAAACTATGAAATTTTGGACCCAGAGCCGAGTAATTTGGCTTCAAAATTAACAGTTAATGCTGCATGAGCTGCTTGGAGTGATTTGGCTTCTTGCTTTTTGTCGCAGAAGAAGAGGAAAAAACCAAGCTGAGCACTTGTGTAGAAACACATTGCAGTGGTGTGCCAAAATAATGACTGAATGTGAATTTTGGGGTAAACTGTCCCTTTAGAATGTAAAAAGAAAGTGAGTTTAAATTTGTATAATTTGATTTGATGTGTGCGTTGAACTTACTTAACTCATCTGTCTGTCTGTCGTCTCCGCCTCTCTCCAGGTGGCCATTGTTCAGTTCAGTGACGATGCCCGGACGGAATTCCAGCTGAGTTCCCATAGCAACAAGGAAGCACTGCTGGAAGCTATTCAGAGGATCAGATACAAAGGAGGAAACACCAAGACAGGTCAGAGGAGAGTCATAAGAATTCATGCAGTCCAACCAGAGTCAGCTTGATACCTCAGTCTAAATACAGTATCCCTTGGGATTTAATCATTTTACACAATCCTTCTCAGTTTTTCCATTTGTCATAGAACATCTTGATGTAGCATTTACATTTTTTAGAGCACTTCTTTCACATGCATATGAAAAGTTAATTCCTGATGTTGAAATTAGGAGTTTACCAAACAGTCAGTCTCAACACAAGGTCCATTAGTAGTTGGAGCTTTGTGGCCTTTGTGACCTTGGTGGGCCGCGTAGACCACGAAGGCCGAACTTAGATGAAGTGGTCTGGTCTACGGAGAACTTCCATGATCTGCGTCACTAGCTTCTCCCACCCTTGTTGCTATCGCCTAGCAACAGAGCTGCACCTGAACACTACAACAAAGCCTCTTGGTTCTTTAACAAGTGTACCATTAGCTGCTCAGTTGATGATTAAAAGAGAGGCAGTCCTTGAATTGGGAAACAGTTCAAGACAACAGGACAGACTTTGCTGAGTAGGATTGTGTGACATATGTAGTCTAACAACTCCTGAGATGGGGAGATCTGGTCTGGTCTTGGTTTGGTAACCGCTGTTGTCAAGGTCAGAAATGAACTTTAAAACTTGACACAAAAGAACCAACATTGGAAGAAGCTGAAAAATATTGCAAAGGGAAAAATACTTGAGCTTGTGAATCTTTTGTAAAGTTCATGTGAAAGTGGATTTACAGGTAGTGCTGCTCATTCTGAGCACTTAAAATCTCCATAAGTCCAGGTCATGGCTCAGTGTCGGCTCAGAGTAATTGTGTTCTCTATCATCTCGACTGCTGATCACACTATAATCTTTCCACTTAACTCTTCCTCCCTCTTCTTCCTCCTCTTTCTCCACTGTCCTCTCCTCCACTGTCTTGCCAACTTCCTACTTTCCTCTCCTCCATTACTTTGGTGACAGTCCTTTAAAACTCTTTCTTAATTTTTAATAGATATGATAGTTTCTGCACAATTTATTAAACAAAATAATCATATGTGCTTATTAGATAAATAATCGACTTGTTACTGTCACTTGTTAAGTGGGGATTATTTTCCTGATTAGTTTAATAAGGATTTTTTTCAAATAAACTCTGTGATAGTCACTAACATTCCACTCAAACATAATACAACAGTGTTTAAACAAAGCTGTAAACTTCTAGAGACTGTGCCCAAACCTCCTTACTTACATTCTAGTCCTCTGGTCCATTCAGTGGTAAACTACTACTTTCTCTGGCACTTAGGACAGAGGCTTATGTTTTAGGAAAGTCTTTAAACCTGAACGATTCCCTTTCATTATATTCTTAAACCTCAATTTCCCCTCTGAGACCCCATCAGGGTCCCTCACTATGTCTAAATCCATTAAAGCTCTCAAATAAGAAGCTAGCTGTCTGCCTCTTTAACCCCTGGCCTCTGGCAGATGAATTTGGGTAGAAGCCAACAAGAAACCACAACCACTGTGTTATTTTATTGTTTTTAGTGTAAGCAGTTAGCTTATGATTTACTGCCTTTGTCCAATAATCCACAGGTCAAGCAAACACATTGAATATGGATTTTTTTTAAAGTACACATGAATTCACAGAAAAGTTACAAAACTTCATCAGTAACAAGGAGGATTTTTCTTTTTTGGATGGCATCACAGGGTAAACCAGAAAATAGTAACCTCACCATCTCAGACAGTTAGCCACAGAGCTGCTCCTCTAGCAACAGGAGTTTCTCACTCAGTGACACTGCAGAGTTTGTTACTGCATGAGAAGAGAGCTTCTTTTTGAGCAAACTTTCAGTCACATGCCTCATCATTGTACTCATGACCTCAGATCAACATATGATCACTGAAAAGCATAAAAATACATTTTATCCAATGTGAAACTGTAGCGAGTCAGAAGACGTCAGCTAAGTAGATGGTCCTTCTTATGTGGTCCACGACTTATTTGAGTTCACATGTGTCCCAGATCCACCTCCGAATGTGGTTTGAGTGATCTGATCTTAGGACGCAATCATTTGGGTACATTCAGACCTGTACATGGTGCTCCTATGCTTAAGGCGGTTGTTTATTCCAGGACTGAATGGGGTCTAAGACTCAGTTCAGTATCCTCACCCATGAGTGTGAAGAAGGGCATGTTGAGGATGAAGGGTTCTGAAGCTCATATATCTGGGATTTAGCTTTTCACTATGCATTTATTCATTAAGGCTTTAGTGAGACTTGGAGTGGCTTGGTGAATGATTGATTTCATGTAGCTGCTCCTGCGTGAGTCTTTATCCCTGTAGATAAACAGACTGTAGAGTGTGTTCGCCTGGGTGCGTGTGAGTGGGACAAGCTGACGTATGTAAACTAGTTTTACTTCTAATCCTTAACAGTTCAGATAAATATTGAATAGATTAGTCAGGATGTGGTTTCCCTTCAATGATTTCTTCTTTAGCACCATGAACTTCTTCCTACTTTGATTATATGCACTTAAAATGAGCCCTCCACTAAATTCTCAAGGTTTATGAGACTTTAATGAGTTCAGGAACAACTGTATGAATGACTATGAATGTGTTACTCTGACTATAAAAAGAACCCTTTCAGAGTCAATTGTACATTTTCTGCAATCAAAACCATTCTCCAACAGTGACTTTTCATATAATAAAAGATTGTATAGCTCTTATAATCAAGCAGAGAGAATATTACAGTCTTTTTCTCATCTTACTGATTTTAACTGAGCAGAGTAGAGTCTCCTCATTCATTAAATTGTACTAAGGCTTTGGACGAGATGATTTCAGCTTCTTTTTCTTTTCCTATTTATTCATTTACTATTTTCCACATTCTCAATGTGTTTCTAATATTGTGACAGCAAGAAAACTGTTGCCAGATAGGAGGCTAAAGCCAAACAGACACAGATTATTTCCCACAAGCAAAGTGATGTATCATTGATCAATGACAGGCTTTTCAACACATCATCCACTGACGTATTTGCTTTTCTTTTTTTTTTTTTGAGTGCAATGCCTGTTCTAAACCTTCCTGTTTTGAATGGGCTGTTTGCTTGGTCTGTGGATGCTGGGTGCAAGTGACCTGCAGTGATTGAAGTAAAGACCTGCTGCTGAACTCAGTCACAGAACCCTGAAGCTGCACCTTTTACCTGCTCTACTCCTCCTTCCTCCACCACCCACTGAGTCTCTCCTCTTCCTCCTTTTCCTCCTCTTCTCCTGTTTTCCTTCTGTCCTCTGTCTCACTTCATGCCTGGCTAGCTGCTGTAATTCCAGTCTCGCCCAGCGTGATCAGAGGACAGTGTAGAAACAGATGTATCACTGGCAGATATGTGACAACACAACACTTTACAAGCCAAGCACTCTATCATTTTTCACCACTGACAGCTCAGGGAAGAAAAAAAAACAGGAGGAGGAGGAGGTGAAGATGTTGTCTCAGGGTTTTATCTGGTTAGAAGTTGAAAATTGGGACACCATACACATAGAGCTCTTTCTGGCCTCTGCAATGAATGGTTTGCCTACTTATGAGTCTATATGATATTCAAAACATGGAGATACAGACGGCAGAAAAGCATTATGCTCAATTATACTGTTATAGCCTCCAGCAAGCTCTGTTGCTGCTGATAAGCGTAGTGAACCTGACCTCTGAAAAATAAGGACGATCAGTGAACAATAAAAAACTCCATGATACTCCTCTCTCAATACAGTACTTCAAAACACAAGAAAAGTGAGAAGAGAAAGTGATAAAAGGACAGAAGAAGTTTAGGATTAAAGGCAGTGATTATCTGTGTAATTTTGAAAAGGTCAGGGAGAGATGAGTAGATGAGCTGTAGGAACTATTGATGCACGATGCAATCACGATGGACAGTATGCAAATATTGACATTAAATAGACCTATTTGTGTGTGACAGCTTATTGGCTAGCATTCAAAAAATAATCATGTTGACACACGTGTGGTATCGAGTCATGAAGGACACACTCTAAATAATTTTGATGACATGACATCTCCCCAAAAGTGAAGCCAACGCATCTCAATCGCCCCCTGGTGGCTGGCTGCAGTATAGGTCATACACTCTGCCTTTTTCAACAAATTGGAAATCGCTGCCGTGCAGACTTTGGCTCCAAATTCTCAAGATGGCAGTGTTCTCATGCAGGATATTTTTGCTTAATTTTTCTGGATAGTGGGTGGAAGTGGAGGTGTTTCGTCTATGTGTACAATAATAACCATCCTTCATTTGTTCAGAGGTTCACTTTACTTAGCAGCAACAGAGCTCTCTCATCAAAGGAAAAGCATGAGTATAGTGCTTTTCTGGAGTTCATTTCACAGTATTTACTTACTGTTTTGAATTTTATGTTAGTTAAGTGCTTGAAACACAGTGATACACACAAGGCATCATTAAATCCTCTGACAAATGTGCTTTGACACCATCGTGGTGGCTTGTTTTGGGTGGGTCTTGAAACCTTTTAAAGCTGTCAGGACAGATTTTATTGACTGATTAAGTCCATTAGCAGCTAACCTCCACATTTTTTAAAGTTCGTCTAATTTCACGATAGCTGTTTTTTTTTTTTTACAGACTAGATTTGGGAATTTCAATCTCATTTTTTATCCATGTTTAGATCTCATTAAAAATACATAAGACCTGTTTTCTTATTCTATATGCTAATGAAAACTTGACCAAAATCATGTTTCCAGGGGTTTATAGGTCCCTCACTGTCATGTAGTAATTATAGACTCAATAATATATTTTATTCATGTCAGTTTAAGAATAAATAATACATGTTTTAATTAGTGAGTACATTAAAATTGTAGCAAAGGTCTCAAACATTCACCTTCATGTAACCAGTGGGGAAAAGGACGTATCTTAGATTGTTAATGAGCTCATTCCTGCTTCCAATAAGTTTGTAGGCATCTAGGCTCCAGCCACTCTTGGGAAAAATGCATGCACATGGATTGAACATTGCTCTGTTGCAAAATATATGAAAGAAATGTTGCTTCATACTGTTCTTACTTTGGACAGAGGATGTTGCACTGTAAGCCCTATTAGACAAATTGTAATTTGCGAATATGATTGATACTGCATGTTGGTACTACAATACAAGTAGTGTGGAGAGGGTCTAAGCACCACATATATTAAAGGACCATACTAGTGATTTTGCTTTTTTTTATGTTTATGTACCATGTATATATATGCTACATTATTACTGGACATTTTCATGTGCATGCTGTGTGGTTCCCTTTAAGATTCCTTTAGATAGCTTTTCCTTTAAGGCAGCGAATGGTTAATATTCATTTCACTACAGCATGAAAGTAACCTTTGGAAATGATAGATAATGATAATAAACATCTTGTTGAGATTGAATTGGTCCATCAAAGACACTCAACATCCAAAAATTGACCAAATACAGCAAATCGTTGTATATTTCAATTCTTTGGAAAATCCTCTACTGTTTGAGTTTATTCAATTCTTTTAGAGCTCTCTCACTGTATTCTGCTGAGTGAGCAAACCCTCCCTAAATACATGAAGATTTAATCTTGGTTTCATCATGGGAGCTGCATCAGAAAACGACATTGCGTAAATGTCAGGTTTTATAGACCTGCGATAATACATCTGGAAGTTACTTGCCGCAAAGCTGTGAGCCAATGATTGTGAATTTTATTGGAAACAGATGATGATGTCAATCAGTCAATACAAGTGTAACTTGAGTACACTGCAGGAAAAGATGCCATTCTAACTTTGTGTAATCTGAACATATACTGTATATAAAGATGGATGAGGCATCTTCACATCCTCCAACTGTCCAAAGGACAGCCAAAATATCCTGCATACGAGGCAGCCATGTGGGGTCAGAGTCTGAGCAGTGATGATCGGGGGTTGAAGCCACGGTAGCAACGTCCCGCCAATACATGCACTTGACCAATCCTCCTCCCATCTCTTCTGTTTTTATAGCATTAAATAACAAATTAAACCCAAACTTATAGGAAAAATGCAATTTGAACATATATCAGTATGATAATAATGACCTACCATGACAAAAGCAACATTTGGGAAAAAATGTATTTGACATGCACTTTTAAGATCGTCCATGTCCCATCTACTAACATGGAGGAGACATGATTGATGAGCTATATTGCAGCCAGCCACCAGGTAGTGATCAAGATGCTTTTACTTCACTGTAGTTCATGTTGTCCATCTTTATGAGTCTTATAGTAATAATTAAAAAGGAAGTGAAAAAGTTGTGAGGTTAACGAGAAACCCATCCACACTCTGTTAAAATCAATGGATGTACTGCTAAATTAGCACCCTTTAGTTTGGTTGTTTCTAAATCAGATGTTTTCTCTTCGTCCTCCTTCAGGTCGAGCCATCAAACATGTGAAAGAGTCCATCTTCACTTCAGAGAGTGGAGCCAGACGGGGTGTTCCTAAAGTCCTGGTTGTCCTCACTGATGGGCGATCGCAAGACGATGTCAACAAAGTGTCCAAGGAGATGCAGATGGAGGGTGAGTATTTTACTGAACAATCACGCACAGAAGAGCTGTGGGACTTGTTGACGTTGTTATGTAATGTTACCTAATTATATTGTAGAATACAAGCAAGATGGGAGACAGAAGGTTCTTGGATGCTGGATAAACTTTATGTCACATTTTACAGTTACGAGCTGTCAGACTCATTCATGTGAAAATCCACAACCACCGACGTATTCCATCTTTCCAGACTTTCAATCCTTTGTATTGAGTTTAATAATGTAATGAATGATCATTTTAAATTCCATTCTCAGGCTATATCATCTTTGCCATTGGCTTTGCGGATGCGGACTACGGAGAGCTGGTGAACATTGCCAGCAAGCCCAGCGACAGACACGTCTTTTTCGTTGACGACTTGGATGCTGTGAAGAAAATAGAGGAACAGCTCATTACCTTTGTCTGCGAGGCTGCCACTGCCAGTGAGTAACACTAGGCATGTTTAAAACAGAGAGAGGGAGTGAGAGTTCAGGAGGGAAAAAGATTTCAGTCAACTCTCATAGAAATGCAGACAGAGTGAAAGAGTCACAGAGGGAAGGTTGAGAAAAGACCGGAGAAACATGGAAGATGACTGAGGAGGAAAAGGGATAGAGAGAGGGGTTTATTTGAGGGTTGAACATTTTAAGTATTACAGATTAAAAACTAACAATGCTTCTCTCTCTTTCAGCTTGTCCGTCTGTTTTGATGAGTGGAAACACAATGGCAGGTAAGAGGAACTATTTATAGGAAAAATGGACAGAATAACCCTCTCACAGACCCATGCACTGGATCAAATGACATGATGATGATGATGATGATGATGATGATGATGACGACGACGACCCCTGCAGGTTTCCGTATGATGGAGAAGTTTGGCCTGGTGGAGAAAGAGTACAGCATACTACCTGGAGTTTCTCTGGAGCCGGGTTCATTTAACAGCTTCCCCTGTTACAGGTTACACCGTGATGCTCTGGTGTCCCAGCCCACCAAGTGAGTAACTCCAGGTCCACAGCAAGTGAAAACACACACTACTCTTGTCTTATAATAAAAAAATTCCATAAAATCTGGGCATTTATTTTGTAGGATTAATTGCAGGGTTTATGTATTAGATAATAGACTTTATATAAAGATGGATGACATGACGGCTCCACGCAAGTGAAGCAAGGCATCTTGATCGTCACCTGGTGGCCGGCTGCAGTATAGGTTATATATCCTGCCTCCTCTGTGTTAGTGGATGGGACATGGACCAAATAAAAAAGTACACATTAAATAAAATGTTCTCTCGTTATTCCGAATAATTTTGTTTATAATTACTTATATGATTCTGTAAGATTGATCATAATAACTATTATATATTGGACATGGGGAGTGGTCACTGTCAGTGGTCAGTAGGACACACACATCACAGCACTTTGAATTGTCAGCCAGCAGCGGACACAGAACTATTCAATAGTCCTGCCAAAGAAAACAACGTTATCTTTTTAAAAACACTGCCTGTCCAGTGCCCAAAAACACATATAGCGGTACTGAAGATTGTTGAATTTACATCTTTTGACTTGGCTTCTTTTTTTCTTCACTATTTTTAAGCAAGATGGTGGCAGCCAGACTCTAATGACAAAGAAGTGTATTCAGTGTATTAAAACCCAATACACTTTTAGAAAATGCTGCTACAAAATGAAAATGTTAGAAAAGCACTGACTGGAAGCATATTATTGCAGTAATATGTGAAATTGATGGAGTAGAACATTTCCAAAACCAATATTTATATAATTCTAAAAATGAATAAACTGGGTTCTAAAAATGACCCCACACTTTTAATTGCAGGAGGTATTATAACATTTAGTCTGATCACACTGCCCGGGTATTGAGCAAATTTTAAGGTGTTTTAAGGTGAAGACTTGACCATTTACTTTTCAATTGGGTTTCAAGTTGCTGATTGATTCAATGACCACTAGTAGATAACAGACATTACAACATTTTAAAGAATGTGGAAATAAATAATGAATGAAAAACATTCTAAGAAGTAATAGTAAAGCTATAGGGCACTATACCAGAGGGAAATATTCAAGGATAAAAACTTAAAAGCAGCGCTCAGTTGCCTTCGACTGTGCTCGGGTAATGTATTTCCCTCTGTGATGTCATTGTGGAGCTTTTCCCTGCTTTATATCAGTTTCCTTTTTATAGCCTCCTGTTTTCTATTTGTTCATTTGCTGAAAAATGACACTGTGTGCTCTGCAAAGTTGTAGCTAAGATGATTTAAACTTGAAGTGCTTGGAGGCAACGGCACAAAAAAAAGACGAGTCTCAAAAATGGCGAGGACTCAAAGAGTCTGACGTCTAAAAGCTTCACTACAGATGAAAGAGACAATGGCACTTTGAAACAGACACCTAGGAGATATGTCTGCAGGGCACAGCTAAATATGGTGTGTGTGTGTGTGTGTGTGTGTGTGTGTGTGTGTGTGTGTGTGTGTGTGTCTGCCTGTCTATGTGTGTGCTTCTGTGCTTTCATGTGTGTACCAGGTATCTTCACCCTGAGGGTCTCCCCTCTGACTACACGATTTCCATGATGATCCGTCTACTTCCAGAGACCCCAGAAGAGCCCTTTGCATTGTGGGAAATCCTCAACAAAGACCACGAGCCATTAGTGGGACTAATCCTGGACAGTGAGTTTGAAACACTTATGTTTTTACTTCTTTATCTTTTTATGGTTTCACTGAATCCTAACAGATCAAAGTTGGAGGCAGTCTCTGAGCTCATAGGTCATCATCTGATGACAAATTTGCCTCTGGGGACAACACGCAATATTTTGGGGCCTCTGGTGTCGACAGCGGATATCCGGGCCAAATGCCAACTCCCTTTCACAGCACACAGTTCGATCAGTTAATTTTATCACACAAGTGGAATGTTTCTCCAAATAAAACACAAACAGTAATGCTTTTGTAGGTGTTTTAGGTCCAGACAACATTTTGGCTCATCACTTTTAACAGTTTCCTGTATATGAATGCAGATAAATTACAAAGCCGATAGTTGAATCATTTCGGTCAGGCGGTCTGTTCTAACTAGGTATTTGATCCATTCTAATGTGGCTTAAAAAAAGCTTTCTTCTTATATTATATCCGCAGTAAGATGCAGAGATACCTTAGCGCCTTTCTTTGATTTGACATGAAGCCAGTTTTTAAGCCAAAGCAGATGGGATGATAATATGG
Organism: Paralichthys olivaceus; assembly: GCF_024713975.1. Classification (NCBI taxonomy): domain Eukaryota; kingdom Metazoa; phylum Chordata; class Actinopteri; order Pleuronectiformes; family Paralichthyidae; genus Paralichthys; species Paralichthys olivaceus. Next base: position 14,053,579 of record NC_091105.1, read on the forward strand.
ATGCTATCATAAGATTCCCTGTGGTGCAGTGGCTGTGTTTATGTCAGACTAAAACATAGAGACACTGCACACAAGGCAAACTCAGCCCAGACATGAATGTTTAGAGGTGTTTTTGGCACCACTGACTTTGGAGGAGACCTCGAGCAGACCCGTGACCTGCTGCGGAGATTATGTTACCAGCTGTCCTTCATGATCTTAGGAGCCCCAGGAGTAGCTGGAGGAGGAAGTTGTATTCTGGTTATTGTGCTTTTCCCTGGTGACCCTGACACAACTGAAGTAGCACAAAATGGGGAGGAAAAGAATACTTCCCTATGTTGAAATTGTTTTGTTTTTTTAATTATTATCATTACTGAGTTCTCAAAACATCCACGTCAGATGAATCCCAAACCTGAAGAGAAATGTTTCACGGGCTAAATCAAAAGTGAGGAAAAATTTCTAGTTCCACCACCATCATTTTTAATTTTGTCATATTGTCTTTAGCAAATGATGGGACAAATGATGTAGCCTATGACAAAGGAAAAACACAGTGCTGGCCAGTTAGCTATAGCTAGCTATTTTTACCCTATTGGTCACTCATAATGGATCATCACATTATTAAATGGAGTTTGCTGGGTAATGTGAAAAAAACTTTAATACACAACCTCATCTGTGAACGTAATTTGTGTAAATCTGGATCGCATCAGGTAGATTTTCAACTCCCATGATCCCACACTGCTACATTATGTTATCAAACAAGGTCTTTAGTTATTGTTTTAATTGAAAGTCCCCCAGTGGCCTTACTTGCCTTAGTAACAAACAAATTAAAACTCTATAGGCATTCTATAATTCTTTCACACATATACATTATTATGATAATGGGGGTGGTGGCTTCATGTTCCTGCCCCCTGATGGTTGCATTCAGTGCTTGGTGGAAACAATTTAAAACAACACATATCTCAAGCTCATATCACAATTAAATGACATGGAATCTTTTAAATTTATAGTTATATTTATCTAAAATGGCAAATAAACAGCAGCACCACGCCAACAGAGAGAATAGTGCGAACAGGGATTTATCTACTTAAAGCGAACCTGAACTTTTTGTACCCTCTGTCCTCCCTCAGACTCTGGAAAGACCTTGACGTTCTTCAACTACGATTATAAAGGAGACTTCCAGACTGTTACTTTTGAAGAATCAGAAATCAAAAAGATCTTCCATGGCAGCTTCCACAAGGTCAGTCTTCAATGTATAATATTTGTGCAGAAAATTATTGATTTGTCACCTTTGAAAGGTAAATAATCCAAAACTGATTTATCTGTGTGGAACCATTTTTCACGGATTATAGATTCATGCTAATGGGCTTTTGCTTGATTGATATCATTAAAGTATAAGTAGTTTTGAGGTTTTGAGCTGCTGGTCTAAAGTCTGTGCCATGAGGTTGTCAATCTTCTTTATAGAGTTAGAACCACTTCAACACTGACTTGAAAGTCATTGTTGGCCTCAGACAGCGTCCCCCACAGTGACTGCATTTACCAGTTTGCATTACATATCAGGTTCACACTGACAAACCCTCATTACAAGTTTTAGGCTGTAGCTTTTCAGATAAATATACAGTTCCACTGCAGAGCAGGAGGGGACGGAGGGAGCAGGAAGATGGTTGGAAAGAGACAAAAAAAATAAGGAAGGTCTAGTCTGGTGTATTTTGATGTTTGTGAAGCCTGTTGGTGGTTATCCAGTGTTTTTGGTGCTGGATTTTGTTTCTCTTGACCTGTCAGCACCACTGTGATGTGTTTGTGTGTGCAGGTGATGAATCTCTTCTCTCGCTCTTTCCCTCTCACTCTCTGCTGTTCTCACTGCACCCTGTTTTTAAAGTGGTGGATTGTGGGAGTGAAACTGCAGATTTCATCACCCTTAAAGACCTCACTTTTTATTTTTTTTACCATTAATTATACATTATATCACTCAATGATCATTGTAGACTTGTCTAACTTTTATTTAGTGCCATAAAATGAAGTACAATGTACACACAAATTGTCAAAAGAAAATGGCGGTTTAACCACATGTATCTTCAATGTTAGTTTCCAGGGTTTGATGACATTAGTGCAGTAGCTGTTTTAAACCTGCCTGTTTGGACTGTTTGGCCTGTGGGGATGCTGGTTGTTGGTTTCTAAAACTGTAAAAGTGAACTGCAGTAATTGAGCCACAGGTAAAGACCTGGTGCTTGACTCCACAGAACCCTGAAGCTGCACCACCTCTGCTGCACAAAGAGCTGTTCACCTGTTTATTTCAAGTCCAGTGAAGCTCGACTCAGTCCACAGAACCCAAACAAGAGAATCAGTTGTTGTTGCCATGAACGCCGTGTTGTCATGATCGACAAGATCACTTGCGTTGATGAATCCTTGCTGCTGCCAGCTTGAACTTAACATGTGTCCAAATAACACCAAAGTCAACACTGCACTTCCTCATTCCCTTAACAATACACATGCAAGTGTGAAGCCGATATGATAATCCGTTCTTGAGATATGTGTTCCTCAGACAGACAGACAGGCAGGCAGACCGAGAGGTTTCTGGAATCATTCGATGGATTTCTACTCTCCAGAGTGAGTCAGTATTAATTTGTCCGTTCAACCAATTCTCTGACAAAGACATTTCACATTCACCTCAATCACTGGGATTGTTTTCAAATATTTATATGCAAATGATGCTGTATCAAATTAGCCTGACTGAAAAGAAATGGTACATTTTGATGACATCCTCTCAGTGAAAGACAATTTTCTGCTCACTTGAGATGATATTGTGTTTTTAAAAAAAGTAATCAGGAAATAAATAATGTTGCAAATGCTTCTATGGCATAAATAATAATGTTGGTTTGGACCCAACAGGTTCAGTAAATGACTAATTCACACTGCAGAAACACTTTGGCATGAAATATCAACAACATTAGCCAACACAGAATAATAACAGCAAGTTGCAGAGTCTCATCAATACTTTTGTCTTCACGGACGTGTTATCTGAATCAGCCACACTGTTCAGGAGGTGTGTTTAGGAACATAATGGAAATGGGCATTTGTATGCATTGTCTTGATACATTTTAAATTAGTGGCTCACATTAGTTTTGTCCAGACAAATTCTTTACAAACCATATTTTTGTGGGGCTGCTGTTGTGTAGTTTCTGTACCGGGACTGTCATGGATTTCTGCTAAAAACAAACAGCAGCCCACAACCTCTCTGTCTGCCTTTATCTCAATCCTCAAAATGTCAGGGAATAGCTGTCCATCATCCATAGTGTCTTTTGTCTCCTCCATTGTTTTCCGGCTTTCTGTGGGAGAACATGACAGTGTTGAGAGAGGGAACAGATGCAGGAGAGTGCCCGGCCAGCAGAAGTCTTGGTCTCTATTAAGACAGGATGACAAGTGAATAGTGTGCGCTTGTCCGCATGTGCGTGGATGTTTGTGTGTCCGATATAAAGGGATTACCATATGAAGAACTTGTGTGAAGGCGGGCACACCGAGCAGGATCTGTCACTGCTCAGAGAAGCACATAGAGACACATGCACACACACACACACACACACACACACACACACACACACACATACACACATTAAGAGGAACAACAAAACAGAAAGAGGTGAAGGACAGAAAAAGTAGAGCAGGGGAGGAAAAATATATTTTTAGATAGTTTTACGCACAGAAGAAATATAATATATAAATATAAGGAAAATACAGAGACATGTAGACAGAGAGAGGAGAACCTATTGTTTTCACACCAGTGGATGTGGCTTGCAGGGTCATATTAAACTCCAGAAGTGTATGACGACTTTTTGTGCCTCCCATTGACTGAAGGCCTCACATTTAAAAATGACCATGAGCACTAAAGGTTGTCCTTGTGTGCTGTAAAAATTTACACAGGAAATTTGCTCCAGTGCTTTTGCTGCTCTCATCACCAAATATTTCAGGGAAATTGAAAATTCACTGTTAATTCATTCAACCATACAGTTATAAAGCCCTTTCCATAAAAGCTTGGAAAGGAGAACAAATAATAAGAAGAAAGAGGAAATAAATGTGGCTGCTGATAGGATGGATTCACGCTAGCTGAAGCTGATACGTGCTTCGGGATAAGTTTATATGCTGTTTGGATTTGTTGTCCCGATGATAAACAACCTGATGTTTAATAGAGGCAAGAATCATTGCACATTGGGGAACTTAAACATTGTTTTGAACATTTACATGGTGTTCATTTTTAGAACTCTAACGTTTAAACAAAGCAGGTTGTATTTATCTGCAGACCCACATCTTTGTCATGACAGCTTCGAAATTGGATCTGCTTATCTGGATCAGCATCACAGATAGAGGTACTCCAACAAAGTAGGTTTTGTTTTCAAGGGAAGCATGAATACAAAGTCACAGTCATACTCAACTTTATGTTGTGTAAATGTCCAGAATACACTTACAAAAATCTGAGATCTTTACCAAAACTGCCTGTCTTTATATGCTCAAAACACATTTGGTTACATCTCAGTAAAACTGTTTCTACAAGCGCCAGAGGCAGTGAGTAAACCTTCAGTCGTGTCTACTGCTTAAAAAAATCCAGATGTGACAGTTTGTAAGATCTTAAAACACATCACGTCTGCAGCTGTAATAAACATTTTTTGCCTACAAATCAGTGTCTGTGCCAAAGGTGTGGTCATCTCTGGATTTAACATCAAACCAGCAGCAAACTGGACTGAAGGAGAAAACCTTATTATGAAGTTAAGAAGTAGATTGTTTCATCAGGGAAAACACAAAGGAGAAAGTGTGTTGTTCTAACTGAAAAGTGTATGTGACAAAAAAATCATATACACAATCACACAGTGCACACACACACGCACACACACACGCGCACACACACACACACACACACACACACATTCAAAGCTGCATAAGTGAGCATGCAGATGCACAAATTTAAGTGCAGGTCAGAGACAGCTGAGTCAGCTGAAAAGCTGATAGCCTCATCTACTCCGCCTCACATTATCTCATACAGCACGTTAAAAAACTGCCATAACACTTATAACGTTTGTGTGTTTGTCTGGCCGCCAAATTTCCAGTTTCATTCCTGTACCACTGTGTTTCTAAGTTACAGAGAGGTGAGAGATAAAGGGAATATGCTGATTCACGCCTCTCTCTTGCTTCCTTTTTCTCCATCCATAAAATGTTGTGGTGTGAATCTCAATCCTTATTCAAATATAAATGTATAAAGGAATCCGCAAATGCTTACATCGATATTAATGGATGAAAAGCGTTTTAACTTTCTCGCAATGAGCTGTTGTTTTACGCAGGATTTTTGTTCTGCAAATACGTGTAGGGATTTTCCATAGCCACAATCTTGTTGTTTATTACCCTGAGCTGAAGTATTGGCAAGTCAGGCGGCCATTTTTCTTATGCGTTTTGGTTAAAAGGAAAGTGTTTCTTACCCATGGATTGTTTTTTAGAGCCTGTCCCACAGCCACCCTGCCCATGTGCGGCCCCCTATTGTCGAATCCTGACTATAATACAGTCCACCAAGTTTCAAGGTAAAAGACTCTATTTTAAGATTGGTGAAGCACAGACCAGGACTGTGCCTGTTAGAAAACACAGACACTCAGGGGATTATTTGTGTGGATAGTGCAGTAGGACATCACAGTTTACTCCAACAATAAGCCTTACTACTGACACCTCTGCTCTTTTCTCAAAAAGCCGCCCAGAAGAGCTTCCTCCTGCATGTGCCCCATGTTATCCAGCTGTTTTTGGATTCACACACTGTGCCTACCCTCTGGAAAGAATCCATCATTATTCCAGTTCAAAAGAAACTTTTTCCGACTGAAAATAATGATGACAGACCCGAGGCTCTGACTTCGATTGTTATGAAATGCTTTAAAAAATACATGATGTCTATACTCACGGCAGAGGTCAACTCTGTACTCGATCCCCTCCTGTTTGCCTACAGGGATGGGTGGGAGGTGATTAACAGTATCAACTATTTGACTATTAAGTACTTGGGCGGCACGACGATGGTGTGGTTAGCCTCTCAAAAAGAGGAGTGGAATCGTGTTTCGGCAGTCGCCTTTTTGTGTAGATATTGCATGTTCTCTCTGTGTTTGCATGGGTTCTCTCCAGCTTCCTCCCACAGTCCAAACACATGAAGATTGCTGTTAGGTTAATCAGAGACACTAAATGAATCGTAGGTATGAATGTGAGTGTCTCTATATGTCAGCCTCCAGAAAGACTTGTAGCCTGTCCAACCATGTCATTATAAATGTGAGAAAAACTGAGGAGAAGGTTCAGGATTCCAGGTCGGAGGGGGATCATCGTCCAGTGGTTACACATGATCATTATCGGCTCCCACTAACACGCTGGAGTTCACTTGAAGTCCAGCGTTCTTTCGAGCGTGCATCCTCATTTGCAGCACAAGCTTCCTCACGACTCAGGGCGAACTAGAGGATTTTGTTTTTATTGTACCAGACTGCATTAGAGAGCAAAGTCTTGTTTGGGGTGTCAGCATGGCATGGCAGTTTCACTGTACCGTTAAAATTTAAGCTCACTCGTCTGGTTACAGCACTGCATGAAAGTTATGGGGAGGAATGAACATTCCCTCCAGTCAGTATATGAGCATTCTGAGGGAAGCTCACAGAATATTTTCGGACTCATCGGATGTTCTTCATAATAATGAGGCCTTACACTGTTGCCATCATAAACTTTTCATCACTGCTCATGCAATATGTGCAAGATGTGTAAGAATTGTCATATTACATGTATGTTTAAGGTGCAGTATGTTTTAATTTTTGGTTGTGTCAGTCATTGACAGTTTTCCCCATGGGGACAGTGACTACATGTATATGGACAACAATACCAAAATATTGTCTGTATTCTGAATAAGACATTTTGAATATAATGTTTACATGAGTTGCAGGAAGAATATTCCATTCATATTCCACTTTAAATGTTATATAGCATAGTGTGATTTATGGCGTCAATCAGTTGGTAAATGCTGCAAAAACTCCAATAGAATGTTATAATGTGATGAAAATGTATTAATGTTGAATAATGAGACTAAGGTCGATTACTCTATTAACTTATTTAGGTTAAGATAATAATATTATCTTAATAATGTCTTAATAGTAATCTGTTTACAATGCAGCGACTTATTCAAACTATTATCATAATTGGGTTGAGAATTTTGGAGAATATTGGTGTCCCCTAAATTGTCTTGTATTATAATGTTGATTTTGTTTTGACATTTCCAGTCACTGGAGATAACGTTGAGTTGTTGGTTCACTGTTTCTGCTATCAGACCCAGCAGCGATGTTCACTGTGTGAGATTACCTAAGTCAAATGTGCAATATGACAAAGACAATGAACCACTGTCAGCGGCTCATACAATAAAAAGTCATTTGTCTTTTGTATGAAACATGATAAGGAAAGACGAATTCTCAAAACCATCCGACGGAGAGGTGCAAAGAAATGAGGTGCTCTATATTACAGATGACACTGATTGGTAAGACAGCAGCAGCATTAGACTGTGAACGTCTGTTTATCTGAATATGTGTGTGTGAGAGGAAGGAAGAGAGGAAGGCTAATTCATCTTGTGCTGGCAGTAGTATTAGCTGTGGAGGAATCCTGTGGACAGAAACCAACCGTCTGACCTGCCAGCAGCAGCAGCAGCAGCGTGCAGCGAAAAACATGCTGCTTATTGTTCTCATATTTCACCCTCATTTCTCGTGGTCAGCGCTGTTTTTTTGTATATTTCTTTGTTGTTGAGCCAAAACTGATCCGAAGTCTGAAATTTGAGGTTACTGCTCGTCAGCCTCTGGATGAGTGGGTATGTGGGTTGACCTTTATTCTGCTGCTCTCAGATATACTGTCATGTGAGCACATTGCTTGACCAACATAAATATGTGGAGAAAGTTTAATTTGGACTCACTGCCAGACAGGCTCCCTTTTATGGGATAGTTTATTTCTGCTGGTTCGACACTGGTTCGATTGGTTGACGCTGTGAAGTCGCTTGTCAAAGTTGAAGTCCACGTGAAGCCATGCTGCAGATTTGCTTCATCTCAAGATGTTTTATTTGCCCCCTCGCTCGCACATATTGGAAGTGAAGGTTCGTCTCTGCTACATTCATGTACATGTGTGACCGTGCCCTAAAAATGTAGTAATTTAATAAAGTGCAGACTTTTCAAATTAATCTGTATGTAAAATTACATAACCACTTGCAGCAGCTATCAGAACAATAAACTCCCATGAAGTTCACTCTCAGATATAACTAGGACTTTAAAACATATAGCACTGAAACAGTAGGGAGAGTATTGCACTTTATGACCCCAGATGCTGGCCACGTGTATAAAAATCTGTTCTGATGTCTGCCACTATTGTTGAGAATAGAGGAATAATTCAAATTGTCTATTTTCATGAATAAACTACCTCCAGACTAAATTTTAATCTGAGTCACTGCTGGAGTAAATGAAAGAACCAGCCTGAAGGAGAGAGAATGACAATGTTAACATCTGGAGCTGGAATTGTAAACATACACACAAACACTCACACACACATGCACGCACGCACGCACGCACACGCACACACACTAAAATACTGTTTCATTTCGTTGCCTTTTATTAATTCACTATAGCCACAAATACTACTTGAAACTGGAACAACTAAATAACACAAAATACCAGCAAAATGTCACCACCTTAGAGGATTTGATCTTTTATATAACAAAAGTACATCACACACACACACACACACACACACACACACACACACACACGCACACACACCATGCTCAATGAAGTGTGCAGAATGGAGGATGAAAACAGAAAGTCATTAGAAAGCAGCCATCCAGATGTCAGCCAGGGGAATGGGAGCTGACACTCAAATATGAACTTTGTCTAGCTCCACATTAGCTGCACCTCATAACTGTGTTTGTGTGCGTGCATGTATGCATGCATGTGTATGTGTATAAGTGTTCCTATAACTTTCAGTATTACATGTATTATCACTAAGGGTACAAAAAGAGAAAAAGTATGAAATAGAAGTTCTCAAAACCATGAATCATACGGCTGCTGATAACTTTCATTTATTGCAAATGCAGCGCTCTTTGATCATTAAACATGTGACTAGTTGAATTTCATGGTTCGTGGCACCGACTGAAGCCTCCTCTAAGGAGACAGGTTAAACTCACAGACACTTGGACTGGACAGGCTAATTTGAGCGCTTAGAATATATAATAATCCACATACACAGGGAATTTAGTGTCACTTTGATCAGTAAGAAATGATGTGGCGTGTAGTTGATGCACATACCCACAGGAGACGGTCTCAACAATTTCACTTTGGATGAATACAGATGCTGGAACATTCCATTTAAAATGACAACTCTGTTTTTTGTCTCAGTCTATTCAGTAGTTTTGTCTTGATATATTTAAGTAAATAATGTTAGTGCTACAAAAAAAACCTACTTTTTGAGAGTATTGAGATAAAATACTTGAAAAATAAAGTCGAGTGTCCATTTGGATCTTAATCTCAAGATTTGTCAGAACATAGGAGTTTCTCTGTTGTTGGGGACATACTCCAAATTATTTCTAATGCACCTTTTTCTCTGTCTCCCATACAGCTCCATGTGATCATCAGTAAGACATCGGTGAAAGTGGTGTTAGATTGTTCTGCAGTTGGGGAGAAATCCATCAACGCAGCCGGTAACATCACCACAGACGGGGTGGAGATCCTGGGAAGGATGTTCAGAGGAACACAGGACAACTCTGCTCCGGTCAGTACCCAGTCCTGTCTTCATTATTGTGAAGGGCACAATGGATGAACAGTGATTGCATATTAGTTTAGGATTCCTTCTGTTCATGGAAATTTTAAAAGTATCCTCTAGACATTATGTATAGAGGGATTATCAAAACAGTGGGGCACAAGTGGTTGGGCATAATCAAGAAGATGACCATTTTTAAAGTTAAACGAGTAAAATGAAAATTAAGTAAAATTATTTTTTTATTTTCCAAAAAACAATCTCTTGATTTTTTAAATATTCTCTTACTTACATCCTTAGCCTGGTTGGCTGACGTAAACCAAAAAGTAAGCAATAATAATGTGTCAGTTCTAATTGTCCCTTTGTGCAATAAAAATCCAGAATCGTTTTAGTGAGTTGTAGTTAATTTTACTATTTCACTAGTGGAACTGTACAGTGTGATTTACATAGCCATACTTTTTTAGCTGTGTCGTAGAGGCACTCAAAATAACAGGCTGGGGAGAAGGTGAGATATCCTGGACCTCTGGGAAGACTTAGTGTAACTGTTACTACATTTATATCTCTGACATGTTAGCTAACCCTAACCCTAACCCTAGAGAAAATCATCAGCTGGAAATCATCTTAAAACTGACTAACTGACGGGTTAATTGGATGATTATTGATTTAAAAATATGTTACAATGAAACCTAATGGCATCTAACATCAAACAAATCACAGTTTGTATTATTTATACGCTTCTAATTTGCAGAGGCTTTGTTTTTTTTAAGAACTAGTTTGTTTCAGACTACACAATGAATCATTATCATTAGGCAAGTCTTGTATTCATAGAATTCATAGTGAGAGTGAGCTTGTGAGGGGATGAGTTTTATTGAGGGGATTACAAACATGAGCATGAATCAGCATGAATACACAACAATCAGGTTTTCAATCAGTTTCAATGTTAGTTCCAGTTTGACTGAAAGTGCTCAGAGACGCCCTGTGGTTCTGTGATAGCAGGTTTCTAATTACAAGGATAAGTCTTTTACACACAGGCTACAAGGCCAGACTTTTCTCTTCAGGCATAAAAACATTTTTGTTCATTCATTGTCATGAATTTTCCAATAAATAGGCTGTTTGTGGTATTAAAGATGTGGCATTTAAAAATGACGACATGGCAAATAAGGACTTTGAGTTCCTTTTAACTTAAATTAATTTAGCTGAGCCTGGGATATTTCAACTTTGGGTTCAATTATAGAATGGTTACTGTACGTCAGAATTCCAGGGGCCGTAAATGAAGAAAAACACATTATCAGACAGTTTTCCACCAGTCAACAGAATTTCTTTTTGCTCTCTAATGATGTGTCTGTGTGTTTTTAACTCTCCAGATAAAACACTTTCACAGTCATTTTGTTCGGTGTGGGAGTTTTCCATAGTTTAATTTGTGTCTGTGATGTATACATATATTAAGTTTGATATAAATATTTGATGGTTGAGGTAATGGGGGACGTCTGGTTTCTGAATAGTCAGACATGGTATATCCTCAACACTGCCCTTCTGATAAAATAAACTGTGTATGTCAGCAGGCACCTTCCTCAGTGTTGAAGCTAAATGTAAGAAATTAATCAGAGCCTGGTTTACAGTCTGAGATTAGAGGAGACTCCAGCACTTTCAGCTTCATTAGAGATGTGAGTCAAAGTGTTATCAAAACTAGAAACACATCAAAACTACATCATTGCAACATATCGTGTGTGTGTGTGTGTGTGTGTGTGTGTGTGTGTGTGTGTGTGTGTGTGTGTTACAGTTCCAGCTCCAGATGTTCGACATCATCTGCAGTACATCCTGGGCCAGCAGAGATAAGTGTTGTGAGCTGCCAGCATTAGTAAGAAACTAACACACACATGTACTCTCTCACTCGCACACTCACACACACACTATACAGACCTGCTCGAGTTCACTATGATATATAATTGTGTATCTCTTTGAGTGCAAAGTGGTTTTGATTAAACTGAGATATGATGAAACCAGGATTAAAGCCAAGAACTCTGTACTGAATCAATGAGTATCAGCACTGGTCACTGTAAGTGGAGCCTGTGGTCAGGTGGGTAATTTCATTTATGTAAATTGAAATTCCACTAATCAGCATGTTGAGAGTCTCTCTGTCTGAAAACACAATGATCAATTAACTATAAAGTTATAAAATACAAACCCACTCAACAAACAGATACACTGAGTTCCCTTTTAATTAAATACAACTGTAAAACCTGATGCAACTACAAAGTAATATCCCTGTGATGATTATAATGTTCAGCTTGTGCTTCCTACGCAGAGAGGTCAAAAATGTTTTTTATTTCACTCTGTGGTCATATTTAGGTTGTATTAGTTGGTGGTCATGTATTGCATATACATTCAATGATAGAGCATGTTTCAATTTTTTGTCCACCCCACATTAGGCAAAGTCGGCTTATTGTTAGAAACACAGCCAGTATATTACAGTCTACAAACTCTACATATATCTAACGTGTGTGTGTGTGTGTGTGTGTGTGTGTGTGTGTGTGTCCTCAGAGAGTTGAGGAGCAGTGCCCCTCCATGCCTCATGCCTGCACCTGCTCCCAGGACAGCAAAGGACCCCCGGGACCCTCTGGACCCCCTGTAAGAAACACTCTTTCTTATTAATTAACTAATTAAAAGATAAAATATTCTAAACCTGACTAGACCTATGTTATATATTTTGTTGACTTGTGTACCTACATTATACAAAATGTTCCCAAGAATGTTCAAACCCAGAGAAATACCCAATTTTATTCAAGGTGACAGGACATTCCATTTTGGTCGTCTTTTAATTGCGTGATATTCACTTCTACTGTGGCTTTGTGCGTCTTTGCTAAAACTTTCTGGGCAAACAATGCATAACGAAGGAAAAACACTGGTTTTTCCCTTCACTGTTTGTATTGGTCACTTGTAATCGATCATGATTATTCATTGTTGTTTGCAGCGTAATGTGAATGAATCTTAATCTTCGCCTGAGTTGCTTCAGGTAGATTTTTATCCACAATGGTGGTGAAGAAAACAACTTTCATAATCCCATGCTGCTTCATGACATACGTTTAATTATTTGATTCAATTATAATAATCCAAATTCTTTAGTTTGAAGAACCTTTCCTCATCTTTCTTCGGTGCACCCCTCCTCTCTACACACTGTTTTCCTATCTCGATGTATTTCTTTACAAGCTTTTTCATTTTCATTTTCACTTCTCCCTCGTGTCACTTAGTCACTCTCTCTTTGAGTGCCTGTGTTTGTATCTATTCCAGAAAAGGGGTTTAGACTGTCAATAATGGATCCTGCTGGTACATTTCAAAGTGAGACAAACATTGGCAGCTTTGTAAAAAGGTTCATTTCCATCTGTGGAATTTACTATTGAATGTTTAGAAAGTCGATTCAAAAGCCGCAATTCCAAACGCTTTAGTGGCCCCTCACGGGCAGTTGGATGCTGGTTTGCAGATATAATAGGACATTAAAAATACATTTCTCACATAAAATAATCAAAACATTTAAAATATCAGCATGTAATGACGAAAGGTTGGAGGCTTAACGACCTGGTTAAACCAGGCCTGATTGAAATATTCAATATATCGGTCCATCTTATTTTATTGTCTTTTGTCACTGATCCATTAACATCTGAAACCAGTTGTTTTTAAAGCTATAATGTTGATGTAAATATAATTTATAATGATAAACTTTGTTTATATTGTCCCTTTCAAAACACAGTTAAAGGCTGCTTTACAAGTTAAACATTTTAAATTAAAAGGCAAACAACAGGAAACGTTTGAAGAGCAAACAACAAGAAACTGATCTAAAATCATTTTGATTTGAAGATCACATAGATACAGAAATAAAAAAGGGTAAAAAAAAGGATGAGAAGTCTTCAGGCGTTGAGGTGACATTAGAGAAAGAGGGATGATCTCGAAGAGAAGCTGTATTCATCTCACATAGCAGGAGGTAAAACCTGATAGAGGCTGAAAGATGAGAGCAAGTAAATGAGCTCATTTACTACCTGAGACTTTTTGTCTATATTCTCTCTCTTCTTTTTCTTTTCTCTTTATCTCTCTATCTCCTATTTGATGTCTTCATTCCTTTCCATCCACCTCTTTACCTCTTTCTTCTTCTCCTATTATTTCTCCTTTCTTAAGATCTCTCTCTCTCTCTGTCTCCAGCCTGTGGGGCTGAGGGCAAGGGGGGGATTGTGGATCGACATAGGAACGGTCTGAAAAACTAATCACAGTCAGTTAAAGTCGCCCAGTTTTTATCCCCGTCTGACAATCCACATTCACTTACTCATCCACAGCCCTCCCTTCTTCTCTATCTATCTATCTATCTATCTATCTATCTATCTATCTATCTATCTATCTATCTATCTATCTATCTATCTATCTATCTATCTATCTATCTATCTATCTATCTATCTATCTGTCTGTCTGTCTATCTGTCTGTCTCTATTTCCAATATTCCTCTCTATAGCTCCCTCTATTTCTCTATCTATCAATGGCCTATATTACAGGTAAATATTAGCTCAAATTGAAATTATTTTTTAATGGCTAGTAAGTTGGAATTTAATTCAAAAATTGTGTGAAAACTGTGTGATAAATGAGCTTAATTTAAATTTTCTCTTTTCATTTACAATAAAAGAAGACTAAAACTGTCTCAACATTCTGTGGTTTTCTCTCCACACTCTTTACTGTAATTTCTTCTGTAACCTCCACCCCTTGTCTCCTTTTCTATTTTTCATTCTCTTGTCCCTCTCTTTTTCTCATTTCTTTTATATTTTGCCTCCAATTCATCCCAGAGCCTGAGGCGCTTCTTCTCGATCGCTCTCATTTTATACCTCTGTGTGCCTCCGTCTGTCTCTCTGTCTGTGTCTGTTTCTCTCTCCGGCAATGAATGGGGCCTTAAATCACATTTTATCTGCACATATAGGAGTAGATGAATGGTTTATTGACAAAATCATGGCCACTTCTCTGCTAAAACCGCGCGCTGCAGTCAGTGGGGCTTTGAGGAAGGATGAAAAGACGAGGCCGTTCCCCTTGTTAAAACAACATAATGGTTGTTAACAGAATAAATGTATTATATCCCACTGCGGAAGAAGAAGGTTCAGACAGACAGGAAAACCTTCAGCTTTCCTGACAGACTGTGAACACAGAGAGTCAAAGAGTAAACATCGGATGTAAACAGAATTTGATGTTGTGCTGTCGGGACTCAGTGCGCTGCGATAAGTGAAGTATTGGAATAAAGCAAACTAAATACTTGGCTCTATATGGAGATACCTAATGTAATGTCTTAACCCACATGTCGGGAAGAGACAACTGGAGGCAAAATGAGATGGAGAGCAAAGAATTATCATCAAATGAATACAGTAGCTGATTTTAAAATTTGAGAATTAGAATTATTTTTCTATTTATATATGATATCCTTTTTTCGGAACAGATTCGCTATAGTTTGATTACCACCACATAGAAAGGTGGAAGTAAACATTCAAAACAATGTTATTTTATTATTTATTAAGTTTAATTTATATGCCAGTTTTCACTGTAAATGTTTCCTTGCACAGCAGCAAACTACTTCACTTTTCTAAATCTTTGAGTAATCTCTGAAGTAATATTGATCACCTCAGCTGAATCGCAGTCTGTGCCTCCTGATTTGGCACAGACTCGACTGAGGCAATCAATCTGACATCACTTTCTCTACCCACCATCTCTGCTTGTTAAAACTGAATTATGCCCCTGCTGTTTGAGATCCAAATGTTACTACAAAAAAATTTACTTTGCTTCTACCATCAAATTGCTCAGTTAAATGAAAATAGCTTTGCATTTTCTTCCCTTGAAAAATCAAAACACAAGTTATTTGTATTTAAAGATAATTTCAGTTTCTCTGCAGGTCTGTATTCCCAACAGTTCGTGGATACACATTGTTTAAAAAATCCATTTAAAATCTCTTGCAGAGACAAATTGCTGAATTTACAAACAAAATCAATCATTTTGAGTAACATGTTCTCTTCCCAGACGTGAATTTGCAAAGGCAATTGTTGCATTTGAATAAAAAAAAGTAATTTAAAGGATAATTTCTGCATTTTTAAAGTCAATTCTTTTCAATTCTCATATACTATTTATTCTGTTGGAAGAGTAATTGGTTGCTTTAGTTCTTCCCTCGCTCTTCTCCAGCGACACTCTGCTGTTGATGGATGATGATGGATGATGATGGAGGACAAAAGTCTGCCTCCTGTGCAAAATTGCATTTCAGTTCAGACAATGCTGATATTCAGATGACGATTTCAGTGTTCAGCATTTTGGCTTTGTGACCCGACAACAAACCTTGTTCCAGAAATACGAGGACATTTTCCATAAAAGAGACTGAAGCGTTCAAAGACTTGATGTCTCTAACTCAGAGTGATAAAGCAAATCATCAAGAGGACAAACTTACTGTATATGAGGGAATAGTTTGGGTGTATCAACTTATATATGTATTTTATATGTACACTGGTATTGTCTATTAAAGTAATACAAAATTATATTAAAAGGAGAGAGAGAGATAATCTACAGTTCTTCCATTAGGACTCAACTATTGCTTTTACTATGTCTGTGTGTCCGTTCTCATCATCCTCTCCCTTGATGCACGTTGGCTAAATACTGTAGGAACTACCTTAGCCCCCACCCTGCTCCCAGGGGAGACCTATTCAAGAAAACACAGGAAGAGGATGTATCCCAAATGGGCCAATGATTAACAGATGTGTGCGGTTTGTCCCCGGATAAACCTCAGGGCTTGAGAGGTCAGCCCAGGGTTTACAGCTCCAGACTCCTGCTGTTACCCACAGATGCAGAGTAATGAAGTGCAGAGCTCAGAGGAACAGTTTACAGCAGATCACCACTGGCCTCTGTCCATCATATTTATAATCCAGACATATCAGAAGAGCTGTGCACTTCCAGTTTTATTAGATTCACCACAATGTCCCTGTTTCTCAGACAGTTTAGGCACAGAATTGATTATGGCCTGTTTTTGAAAACTTTTTTTTTTATGTTACCTATGTTTCAGGGAGGTCCAGGTATAAGGGGAGCCAGAGGAGACAGAGGAGAGCCAGGAGTAACGGTGAGTAAAACACACTGAAGTCCCAAACAGTATCTATTTTTCACGTGTTTGAGCAAATGTGAGGTATCGAAGCAGCCCAGGAGTGAAACAGCCGGATTCAGACTGTGTTTCAACAGGCAAGAGCGTAATCAGCAGGATAAAGCATCACATTCATGAATTTATCTCAAACCTTGAAAAGAAAATTAATATTTCTCAGATGTCCTTCAAAATGGCTGGTCATAGAGAGCCTCATTCATGTATCAGATTTCTATCAGATATCTTCATTGAGCAAAAGAGGCAGCATCACATTGCAACTGTGAATAAAAAGATAAGACAAGACTGAGCAAAGCTCTCTTTATAGAACATTTTAATCACATTACAGGACCACAGCTCCACCATCAGGGGCGGAACAAGCTCCATCCTCTGATCAACCCAGTGATAACATCTTAAAAGGAAACATTTGGGGGTGTGAAGTAAGGAGCACAAGTCACAAACAGAGAACGATAACGATAAACTCCTTCATCAATTTTCTATGATAACTAATTTTCCTTTTCAGCCTCAGACTGCAGGCAGTCTGCTGATCGGCTCTTTTACTCTCCTGTCTTGAGCATGGAGACCAAAGAGTGTAGACCCGACCTGAGCCCATTGGGACTAACACTCTGAAATGATATTCGAGTTTGAGTCTGGTTCGGTACATTGGCTGGACTATCTACTTAATTCTTTTAAGCTGAATGTGCCTGTAATCGAGGATAACATCGGGCTCTGAGTGGGTTCGGACAAAAATAAAAAAACAGAATGTCTGTCAGGCTCGGTTAGTTTTTCTCTCAGATGTAGATGGGATAGCACAGAAAACTGCAGCCTAAACCGCACTCTATAACAAACTCCATCCCAAAGACTTATTGAAGTGTTTGCATCTGCTGTGGAAGTCTCTTCCAAGTTGTTACAAACCATCCAGCTGTGGCATTCACCGCAAAGCCTGATGCTGTTGGGAATTTCCCTCATGCTCCCATGATAGTAATTTAATCTTCAATTTAAAAAGAAATGTACTTTTCAAACAAAACTTTAAAAGACGCAGCAGGGGTCCCGTCACTTCTGCTCAGACCCACACAGATGCCAATCAAAAAATGAAGCTTGTTTTTCTCAACCATGTGTCCTTTTCTGACTCTGCTGAGTGACAGTGTATCAAGTGCAGCACATGAAGTGGCCCACCCAGAACTCACAACTTAGCAAACATGATTAGAAAGCAAAAATGGGATCCGACTCATAAAAGGCTTTCTCAATACAAACCACGTGTGTTATGTTTGGTGGGTTCTGGTATTGGAATGGTTTTCGGTCCCGCTGCCACAAATACAGTACATATCAATACATGTCTGCCAGATCACACTTATCTTAACTCAGAGTATTTGTATTATTATTCAGCTCCCCATAAATCTATCCTTAATCATCCTCAGAAATAAATTTGGATGCGCTGCTTGCTACAGTATGAGCACCGATAAATGGTGGAATAAATTGTGCAGTTATTAAAAGGAACCTTCAACTAATTTAAATTTCATCCTCTCTCAATTGATTCATCTTTTCCGGTCGCTTTTTTATTTAAATAAAAACAACACATTTCGGTCCTGCGTGTTTTTCCTTCCTCCCACTTTTCATGTGTATCTGATCTACGGTTTCTTTTGATCATGTGCATGGATAAGAAAAGACATGAAGCCAGTAACAGTGTGGTTGAGCAGTATAACAATAAATACAGCCGGGGTGAAGATGACTTTGGCTACCGCTGCTGCTGAGCCAACAAGATACAAATGCTGGGAATCAGTGGTGGTTTACAGGAATTCTTCTCTTCTCTTCTCTTCTCTTCTCTTCTCTTCTCTTCTCTTCTCTTCTCTTCTCTTCTCTTCTCTTCTCTTCTCTTCTCTTCTCTTCTCTTCCCCTCTCCTCTCCTCTCCTCTCCTCCTCTCCTCTGCAGTTTGCACACATGAATCAAATGAGCACACGGTGGCACAAGCAGAGTAGAGATGGATGGAAAAGTGTCCCCATCTATCTGCTGTAGTAGATCTCATTATAGCAGCAGTCAGCGATTGTAAAAGCCACCTTGTAGTGATGATGCTGTAGTTTTAACTTGATGGAAATGGTAAGTGTAGAGTGAATCAGCCTTCAAGGGAATAGTTATGAGTGTAACGTTGTCAGATAATAAAAACAATTGTACAACTTTAGACATTTGTTTGTTATATTGAGATCAACCATAAACTTGGATTTATCATGTATGCATAATATGTCTAGATTGAATTCCTTTTAGCTTTTTGTAATGTTAATCTTTTTTTATTAGAATATATTCTAAGGTCAAAAGATCAACAATCATTTATCATTAAGCTCAATTAAGTAACATCTGTTGTGGAGTTTTTGCCTTATTGCCACTTAACTGGACCAACTAAAATTTTCTCTTAGCACATTGAACATTTCCTGTTCACGTTGAATCATAGAATGAACTTTGTGTTTGTTTTTCACAGGGATCTCATGGTCCAGTTGGAGAGATTGGCCCTTCTGGACCCCCAGGACCACCTGGTCCTCAGGGGCCCAGTGGACTCTCCATTCAGGGGCCCCCGGTGAGGCTTTGCTTGTTTCTGTGTGCATGCTGAAAGGTAGTGGATGTCACATTTTCAGGTGCATTGTCACATCTTGGAATATTCAATAGCTACTGCACGTCATAATTTCTACAATAAAATAGAAACAATTTGCACACAGTAACTCATCGGACACAAGAAAGAACCATGGTCAAAAGAAAAATGTTTTTAGAAACACTGCTGGTCCCTGAGCAGAATCTGGAATCAAAACAAATACAAAACATGGCACCAGAAGTTCTTTTATTCCCAAGCATAGCTGTTATATTAAATTATGATGAAAACATAGTCATAAAATATGTGTTGTGAGCCATTTGCCGCCCTCCTGTCTGCAGTAAGGTCACAAAATGTATGCAATTAGAAATTGACTTAGCATTGAGCCGCTAACCACCTGCCAATATAAACTGACAAATGTTGATGTATGGCTCAAATACACTTTCTCACTTGTGGCTCTTGACCAAAGAATGCAGAGGCAGCTGTCCTGGGGACGTGCGGTGGCTCAGCATCTTATTAAGATAACTGATGTTGGTTTTTCCCAGTCCTCTGGTAGCTACCGGTGTGACCAGCGGCACCAGCTGCGATGTAATGATGCTATCTGTTTTACAGGGTGCTGTTGGACAGAAGGGAGAGAGAGGAGAGATTGGTCCAGCCGGGCAAATGGTAAGACAACAGTTCCTTTAAAAATGGACGTAATAGTAAGACACAGAGGTGGGGTATGTGTTCAGGTGTGTATGACTCCCAGTATCACACAGACCAACCCAGAGGGGAAACTAATTTACAACCTGCCTGACATGCACTGAATTCTACTTCTGTGTTTGTCTGAACCAAGACTGTTTTTGTTCTGTATTGGAGTTAAATGTGGTTTCATAAGAGGACTGTTGGGCGGAGGTGTCTTTCTAGTTCATCATAAGTCAATGTTTAGCTTTGCATTAGTTAAGAATCAGAAAACCCCTTTGAGACGTATATGTAAAATATTAATACAAGCTTTTTTCATTTTCTTCAATAAATAGTTACTACTGTGCAGACAATGAGAATCACAAAGTACCTATTGCATGTGGATTCATTCGAAAAAACATATTTATTATTGTTTTATTATAATTTTTTACTTTATAAGTTAGCTATTTATACAGTCATAGTATAATGCAACAAATTCTTAAGTTGCCAAAGCTGCAGTAATAATTACACAATGATAATGAATATTAACATTTTTAAATCAGAGCTGCATCGGGTGCAGAAAAAAACGCTGCCTATTGTTCCGTCATAGTTTCATAACTACATGGTGTAAATGAGAGAAAGAGCAGGAGGAGGATGTGAGAGGGTAAATGAAAAGGAAGGATGAGGTGTGTGTGTGTGTGTGTGAGAGAGAGAGAGAGAGAGAGAGAGAGAGAGAGAGAGAGAGAGAGAGAGAGAGAGTTTGTTGCTGACACACACATGCACGTTGACCCAGACGCACAGTAGTCTGATGGAATCATTGAGATGTGCAGAATCATTATCAGCATTTCCATTATTGGCCAGTGAACCAATCAGAGGTAATACTGAATTAATTTAATGGCGTTCTTGTGGGAGCTCTGGACATCAGCAAGGACAGAGTCTAGTACTTCTAGTAACTACGTACCAGGAAAAGTTTTTATTTTTTTGTCATTGCGTCTCAGATTAATGATGGTGACAGTAGTTTTCTTTCATATATTCCAGTAAAAACAGCTTTGCTGACACTTTGAAGAGTCTGCACACCCTCAAGGTGTTAGTTACTCTGCTCTGTTGGAAAATCTGCTGCAGGGACTAGAAATATGTTCGCTCACCAAATGCAGTGCACCGATAATCATTTTGGTTAGCTGCACCAAGACATACTACACACACACACACACAAACACAGATTCCTGAGAAGGCATCCAATCAGTCTAATCAAGTGAAAACACCAGTGAGGATGAATCGCGTGTGTGTTCTTGTGCATGCATGCGTGTGTGTAAATTCATCACTGATACATAAGTGACATGATAGCATGATGATTTAAAGAACAGTTTTGCATTTTTCTTTTAGATATTTAAAGAAAGGAAACATTTTAACGTCCATTTTAGTGAAATAGTTTGGACGAACAGTGGATAAATCTGTGAAGAGTAACAACATATCTCATAGGGCAGATTTTAAAGGCCTTGGCTACAATACTGCGGACATTTTTAAAAAATCTCCATCCACACAATCTTTCTTTTGTAAAATATCTCTGTCCAAAGAGAACATTAAAAATGACTACAAACACTCAAACAAGCAAGTGAGTGGCAATAAAGTCTACATCAGCCATCAGTCAATTACCAGAGAAAAACGTTGTGAGTATGCTCAGTGAACTTATTCTCCTGTCAACCGTATTTAGTCACCGTTGCTTGTTGTCTTTGGCACTTGCTCATTATACAAAGCGACAGTGGGTATTCGTTAACTGAGCTAATATCTCTGTTTTGCATGTACACACAGATATACAGAGACAAGAGTATTGAAACCTGCACTTTGGACGGCTTTTGTAAAAATCTTTAGTGATTTAAAATGCAGATGGACGAGAGACCCAAATTCAGTTATCAGTATCCACATTAGTGGGGACAGGGTATACATTTTGACAGGGTTATTATATTGAATAAGCCTTTGACTTGAAAGATAATTGGTCCAATTCTTCTGAGTCAGTTTTACTGTCTCAGCTCATTATCATCACATCTGAACATCAGATTGTGCCGTAAAGAGTAAATCAAGTGGAGAAGAACATGTGTTGTGCTCACATTTCCACTCAGCTTTCTACTTTTTAATCCCTTGTAGATGTCACTAGACATTTTATTTTGATGAATTCGCTTCAGGTAATTTAAACAGATTGCTTGAAAGTTAAAAGCGGAGGCAGACATCCATAAACGCTCTTTCAGCTCCATCCCACGCCCACACTGAGTGGAAGTAGATCCTGATGCAGCAGATATCTGCAGCCTCAGTCTGCAGCTATGCCTGTTGTAAAGAGAGTGCAGCTCCGTCCTTCAAACACTTTCATCAAACTTATGAGCTGGAAAAATAACACATTCTACCTTTTACAGTCTCCTGGCTAAGATGGATTTCTCCTTAAAGCGTCCATATTTTACACTTTGCTAGTGTTTTATTTGAAGTTGTGATATGCCATAATATATCTTTGTAGTTTCAGGCCATCACAGTACAGTTTAACCTCCCCCTCATGCTTCTGTCTGGAGCTCTATAGCAACAACAGGGAATTTGCGTCTTGTCTTATGAGACTCTCTTCTGATTGGTCAACTGTTTCCTGGGTGATGCACCGCTGAGTTAACTGCAGGTAATGGGTTGAACCCTTCGATTATTGTAGCTTGGTAAAACTCATTGGTAGATGGAGTCAGCACTGCAGTGAGCCGATCAGTCAAATTTGGACTAAAATGCTGTTTTACATTTGACCATTTTTGTCTAATATTTATTATTAAGGCCGTGTAATGATATTTTGAGTTCCTGATATCCAACAACTGTGCAGTGTTTCCTTGACTGATACGTTATAAATGACGTCTCATGATTGGTGGAGCATGTCCGTATCAATGTTCAATCCCACAATATTTTAGTTTTATATTTAGTGGGAGGAAGTGGACCGTCATTGTGCATATTTGTATACAGTCTCTGATCTATGCCTTCAGAGTGGCTTAGGTCAGACTGTCGAGTATTTTCTTAATAGTACATTTGTCTCTGAGTAGTGATGCTAGTAGTGAAGTTACTTAAACTCTTTCATCAGCAGGGTTGTGGTGTAAGACTAACTTTTATGATGATGATGATAATCATTATATTTACTGACTGGACAGGTGTTCATTACAGCTCTGAAGCAGATTAATAAACTGTGTTCGGCAGAGGCCACAGTAAAGAAACTTATCATTGCTGATTAATGTTCTTTGGGATTTTTAAACATTCTGTTGTCTGACTGATGAAACGCCTTGAAGAAGTCGATGTGACTGTAATTCAGTCTCAGACAGGAAGTCATATTCAAACTGTTTGAGTTACTGCAACAGTTGTTTAATTTTCTTCGAGAGGGGGAGTAATAACCAGTCTCATGAGGAGAGAGCAACCAGTCTCTGAACCAGCTCGCCAAGAGCTGCAACACTCTCTCTCTCTCTCTCTCTGCCTGCATAGTCCTATTAATAAAAGCTGGCAGTGCTGCCCTGTGCTGCACTATATTACAGAGTAGTAATGTGTTTTGTCAGAGGTGTGTGTGTGTGTGTGTGTGTGTGTGTGTGTGTGTGTGTGTGTGTGTGTGTGTGTGTGTGTGTGTGTGTGTGTGTGTGTGTGTGCGTGTGTGTGTGTGTGAGAGAGAGAGAGAGTTTGTTGCTGTGCGTGCGTGCGTGTGCGTATGGCTCAGCGGGGGAATATTGTAGCTTCCAGGGCCCTGTTGTAATATACGAGGGACCACAGAGAATATCACAACTCAAAATCATCAATTACCCCCCCTCTCCCTCTCTCACCGCTGCGCTCTCTCTCCTCCTGTCTCACCCCTCTTCTCCCTCCCTCTGTTTCTCACTGCAGTAAATACAATGTAACCTTGTCATCAGCGTCCCTTCCACCTCGGTTTCAATTTGACAATGAAAAATGCAGCTGCAATGAATATTGAATATTGTTTGTGTGTGTGTTTGTCGTCCTCGTTTCTCACTTTCATTGTGTCTGTTGGTGTGGGTATATGTGGTGTTATCCAGCTATCAGTTTTGTGTTTGTGTGGCAATAATTTAAACTTTGGGTCTTTATGGATCTTCTTCTTATTTATCAATTTATCTGTTGGACACAAGGAGCGGTGCAAAGAAAAAGGCTAATGTGTTGAATCAGAATCACTTGTGCGCTCGATTTTTCTGATGAGACGTTTTTTTCATCTTGCTCACATTATTCTCAAGGCCTGTTTGAGAGGCTCAGATTGGTGTGTGTGTACTGAGAAGATGTGTGTTTGTTGTATTCTGGGATTCATGCCAGCCACAGAGCTTTAATCCCCACCTCAATTGAGCATGTAAGCAGTGTGTGTGTATAAATATATATATATTTGGAAATATGCTTGTTCGCTCTTTTGAGAGAATTCCAGAGAAGGTCGATACCACTCTCCTATTAATCCATTAAGATTTAAGATATTCATGTTTCCAGTCTTGTTGCTTCCTCTCGACTGTACCTTCATATTTTTTAACAGGTAGACGTGAGCATGCTATCAATCAATAGATCATATTGCATATTTCCCAAAAGTCACACTAGTTCTTTAATAAATGGTTTAAATTAACTGTCATGCTGATGTAAGCAGCCTCTGTAACTGATGTATGAACAGGTCAGTAGTGATATGATGAAGTGTTAATAGTATTGATTATAGATATAATATTTAGTTGATTCCAAGTTCTTCATGTTGTTGTTGATTATTCATTTAAACAGTTAAACACAATTATGGTTGCTGTATCTCTGCTGTTATATTTGTTGAAATACACGTTAATGTGCAACTAGAACTACACTGTAGTGCATTGTATAGAGAGTGGAGGTGTAGAATACAATTTGTTAAAACAAACCTTATCAAGGGCTTTAGTTTTATTCTCTCTTTAAACTGATGAAAAATTGGTTTCCCATCAACTTGTTTCAACTTTTTAAAACAGATTAAAGTATTTTTTCTTCAAAAGAAGTTGAAATCCACTTGGCACAGGCAATTTTTTTTTCACTCGTCATATGGAATGTTAGGATAGATATTTTTTTCAGTGTGGGTTTGGGCAGATGTGAAGGCTTACTTTGTGTGTGTCTGTGTGTGTGTGCGCGTGTGCGCACGTGTTTGTGTGTGTGAATGCACAGTTAGCATCTAAACAACAGTCCATCATTAATCATATGAGGCCTGTCCTCTGTGACCCCCATGCTGTAATTTGTGGAACCTTCTAACAGTGTTAACTGTCCTGTTTTATGAGCTCTCCACTAATACTGAAGTGCAGAGATAAATCACCTCAACACTTAATCCATGACTGTATTTTGGAATTGACTGTGTGCACTGACCTGCAGAGAGGTGGATGAAGGGGAAATGGTGCAGGAGAAGCAGGGTGGCCTGATATAGAGACTGTCTTTTGTTCAGATGGTTAGAAGCTGCTTCTTTGCACAAATCAAATTTATGTTCACATGTGTCAAAGTATCATTGAGCAGGACTGAGAAACCCTTATCTGTTTTTGACCTTTTCGTTTAATGTCCTCTAATGCATTTTTAATATTTTCAGGAAATCCCTTGTTATAATGGATGTAAATTGGCAGATGAAGTGCATTTTTAAATGAAGTCCTGCACAGTAATGGACTTGAATCAATAATAAACATGTGAAAAAAGTGATCATGAGGAAAAACTGTTAATCATGACTTGAATTCATATTTTAGCTATTGTCATCAAAAATTACACTTTGTTTTGTAACTTTATATCTTCATTAAATGTTTAGCCATTTTTTGTACTGTCTGTTAACATTGTTGGGTTTTGTCATGGGATTAAAAGCTGCTTGCTGTGTTTTGTTCAGGGTGTCCCTGGAGGCCAAGGCTCACCTGGTAGAGACGGCCCCCCAGGAGCAAGGGTGAGATAATGACATCAACATCAACTCTATTGATTACTGTTGTGCTCTGTTACAGTTCTACTTTATGATATTGTAAATGGTGGAGTCTTTCATTTTATGACATGGATTTATTCATCTATAGTATCTGATATATCTTATGTAGAGGCACAGTTTATGACAAAATAAGTCTTTTTCTATTCAGTTTTGGGTTAAATGGGGTGTAAAGATCTTGAAAGTGGGCCGTTATTTTGTGAAGATGGAAAAAAATGTAAACTTCCCAAAGATAAATGGGTATGATCATAGTAGCATATCTTTCTGCAGACATCATCATTACTGTTAGTAGATGATGCTCTGAGATATGAAAGTCCCATTTGGAGATGGTTAGGAGAAAAGGCAGGTACGAATAGCAAAACAAAACAACATAGAAGTTTGAAAAGAAAGAAAAAACTGTCAAAACTGGTCCCAGGTGCTAAATAAATGATTGACATATACAATATTTGTTTTTTGTTTAAAAAGTTCTCCATGATATACCTTCAAGAAAATTTTTGTGATACTTTTCCAGTTGTGTACAGTTGGTTTTGTGTCTTCACATAAAACTTTGCAAGTCTTCCCCCAGTGGCTAAAAACAGGACTTGCTGCCTTTCGCTGTTGAACACAATGTGCACAGTGGTCCAGATCCCATTCATGAAGGCTCTGTGATACCAGCTCACTGTAGTTGATGCTGACAGAGGAATCAGGCCGTACAATACCCAGCAGGACTGTAAATACCAGAGCAGAGAGGCAGCCAGAGGGTGATGTGTCGGCGAGCAGAAAAAGGAGGTTTTATCCAAATGCATAATATGATAAAAGAGGAGTTTGGTCCTGGTTCCTGGTTCCATGGCGCAGGGAAAGACTCTACACATAATCCATCTGCTGTCTGTCCTTTGGATGACAGGGGTCCAGATGCTCCCCTCGGTGGCGGGTTTCAGAAGACGTCATACATAGTTTTCAGGCTTGTCATGTGGTTTCCTTCAGAATGCTTGTATTTGGATTGGTTGGTTTCCTCTCGCTGTGCGAGACAGGTTTGAAATCCAAGGGAAAGACATGACTCAAATTTTACTTTGGTTTGTTGAAGGTGCCCTTAGCAGCTACGAATTTTCAAATTGACTTCCAGCTTAATGCGAAATTCTGGCATTTTTCAACCTGAACCCTATTTTATAAATGTCAGTGTGAATTTGAATGGTACTAACGAAAACTACTAGAATCGATCATGGACGGTCACTGTTCGGTCACTGTTGCCCCTTAAGATTACCTTGCAGCCACGTTGCAGCTGGTGGAGACAATCCACTGGACAGATCCACATGGTTCTTTTGACTTTTCTAGGACTTTTAAATTCATCACTGATGACATACTGTCGGGTGACAGGAGGTAGAGTCGTCCACTAAATAGAGGGTCACTGTTGCCATCCCTGGTTCCACCAGTCTGCTTTCCCAAGTGTCCTTGGAGAAGATACTGACCCCAAATTGCCTCTGACGGCCGTGCTGACATCGTATGAATGGTGTGTAATAGAAAAAGCCCTGTGTATAGAATTGCTGTATGATTGTGTGAATGAATGGCTGAAAGGGACTTGTATTGTAAAGCACTTTGAGTGGTCGATAATCTGGAAAAGCATTTTATAAATACAAACCATTTTACCACTTACAGTCAATTTATTTATGTGCTCAATACACCATCCTTTTTTTTCTCGCTCCGAGGCACAGGATGTACACATGCTCACGATGAACTACTACAATCCCATCCTCTATTAACTGATCTGCACAGACAACACAGAAGCCACTGCAGAGTTTTCTTAAAGAAGGATTTCAATTTGTCAATACAGGCTGGCTCCAAAAACAATGAATGTATTTGAGTCAACGGATAGACTTCCATCTTTAATTTAAAACCACAAAATCAGCTGGTGCATTTTCACAGCAGACATGTCAATGTAGGAAAAACAATGTGTCTTCTGTGTTAATTAATTGTTAGTTAATTAATCTGATAAACTCTTCACAAATTTCGCCTTATTTAAAACTGTTATTTAAAAGATAAAGATTAAAGATGAAAAGGTGGACTGAATCCCATCAACCTGAAGCTCATCTTTATTATATCAGATTTTACTTTATCCGAACATCATTTTCATACATTGTACTTTTAGGTTTTATCTGTACACGCCAGCTCTTTGTTGGTGTTAATGTGGTTCTCAGATCCTCTGATAAGATAAACCAAAGTAAAAATGTGTGCAACTAAATGTATTATTTTAGAAGCACTATTCAAATACAATATCTTAAATTAAGCCTAGTTCTTTATTTAACTGAATACAGCCATGTTCAAATTCTCATATTAGCCGACTGCACTGTATAACCGAATGCAGTGCTTGTAATTATCAAGTGTAATCATGTGAAACTACTAATCAAGGAGCAATTTTAGCTGCTGTCAATTGGGAAAGACATCCCCTTCTCAACAATAATTATGACACGGCTTCCCACATTCATACTCCATCAAGATGCTGTAGATCTGTTGTGTGTATTATATTTTTTTAAATTGTAGAGGCGACTAGAAAGAATACAATGGTTGTGTTTTTAGAATCACAAAGAACTAATTACGATTTATCTTCCATACAAGACAGGAAACATCTCAAATCAGTGCTTTTATTTCTGCAGAATTAACTGCAGTATCACACACTGATGCCTCCAGCAGAAACTGAAGTGTTTATTCTCATTTAATGCACTGAAACGGAACGGAGGGCGAGGTAGTGAAGGCTGATAAGAATTTGTCAATGCCACAGCAGATTCTGATATTACTGCGTTATTGACTTGACAGTGATCTAGAAAGTTGAATATCTTCCACTGAACAGTAATTATGAACAAGAAGCAGCGTTTTAAAATCCCTGCTGCTTGATGGGAATTTATCCCAACCACTCATCTGTGTCATGTGATTTGTAGAATGGCGAAAGGCGAACACAGATATCCCTATTCACACACACACACACACACACACACACACACACACAGTACAAACGTTTTGTGATATGTATACAAGCAATAAAAAAGATTTGGCTGAGAGTAAAAAAGGAAGATTGTACAGCAGCAGTCTGTTATCAGGTGAAACAACAGTAACTATCTCCAACTTCATTTGTCTACACCATACTTAAAGAAGACATATTCAGATTCATCATTTCAATTATTAATTAAAAGGTTGAGAGAACACATCACATCCCTCACACTGTCCATTTCCACCTCTGTCAGAAAAGCTTGGTTTTAACTCCTGTCTTTTTACAGTAAGACCCCTCCAACGACAAAGCCCAGTCTGCTCTGATTGGCCAGCTGGCCCACTCTGTTGTGATTGGTCAACCGCTTCGACCTCTGCTCTCGCTTTACCTGGCTTTGTGAGGGGGGGTTAGTGCATTATTCAAATGTGGGGCATCATGACATCACAATCCTCCAGAAGTATCATGCAGAGCAGTGTTTTCCCTTTACTATGGATTCGGGGCTTTCTTGCAGACCTTTTATATATATTTATTATATATGCACAAATATTATATCAAGGGGAAAAATTGTCATTGAAACTTTAATTGCAGAGCTGTCTCAACTGAATAGATTTAGGTTTTGCTCATGAATCCATGCTTGTAAAAACTAGTAGATATATGCTGACTAGTAAATCATCCAGCACTGAGCAGGTACAGTTCTCATCACATTTGTACCTGAGTTTCTGAGCTCCACTTAAAGCCCTTTGCAAAGAAAGTTGGATACAAATAAAAAGTGCAGTTTCTATGAATAGAGGTTACACAGAGAGAACCTGGCTGTTTCGGCGTGCATACAAAACTCGGAATTAGATTAGCCTCACCCCAATATCCGAGACCGTAGGTCAGACCATAAACCTGATGCTGCTCGGTTTGGAAAAATGCGATACATTTTCATGAGCCTGACTCCTGTGAGAGAAGACTTCTTATTCTACCCTCGAATGAAAAAAAAACTTTACCAAAGTCTGGATTATAATGTTATATAGTGTGCGTGTGTGTTATTTTGACATTGCATTATGCTCCAGCTCTAGATCCATAAACTGTGTCTCAAATATGTCCACAACTGGAGCTTTTACTGTGATTTACTGGAGTCTTTATTGTGTGACAACAGTCCGAGTCATGTCCCAGTACCACATCAAATGCTTGTTTGCCTCACAATAGGGAATTTTGTGACCTTTATTCTGTGTTAGGATTCTGGTGAATCTTGTTCCAGACGTGCTTTTGCTCAGTCTGAGTGGATTCCAAAGTAAAACGTGTCTGACGTGAGCTCAGGCCTCTGGTCGAGTGTTTACTGTGTGACTCCAGAGTGACTCCCCTCGAGGAGGTTTTTGATGTGGCTGAGGTTTTCAGAGAAGCTTATGGTTTATGTTAGTGTGTAAAGAACTTACTATTGTTGTATTCTTTTGGAAGGTAAAGCTTCCCATTAGATTTTAACAATGCTGCTTTGGCAAAAGTTTAGGATGTAACACCAGAGGATTGCCACTCAGGGATACAGTATGTCATCCCTCTTTTGTTTACTGGATGGGATGAGTAACTGTATAAGCAGGACTTAACACACATCCAGTAAAAATGCTAAGGAAGCAAAGAGCAAACTGCAGCAAGTGGCAGAAGCCAGTGGCTGGAGGCATTATGTTTTTAGGTTGTCTGTCTGTTACTTTCTTCTTCAATTATACTCAAAGATTTTGGTGGTCAAAGGTCAAGGTCATAGATGGAATCTGAACTGGTTGGCTGAGGCATGCAACTGCAGGATGGTCATTAACTCCATCTTCTTCAATTTCATTTTGTCCATCAGTTGCGTTGTATGTTCATTCATACGTCTTTTCATTGTTTGTAATGTATGATGACTTGTTCCCTCACTCAGTTAAAATCAGGAACTATATGAGAAGTGTCCACGTTGAATGGGCATCAGACTCAACGCGTGGCCACAAAGTACAACAGACATCCGAGCAAACAGGATTACCTAAGTAAAACGGTTTTCCAGAACAAGCTGAGATTTATTTCAAAACTTTATATAATTACAAAAGAATGTGTTCAATCTGAATGACCCATAAATATAAAGACACCATACAGCCATTATTGAGTTATTAAATATCATGATCATGTTGTTATGCCGTACAAGTAGTCCACAGAATTGTAATATGTGCTTCTGAAGTGAGAGCTGATATTTCTTTCTCACAGCGTCATGGAGAAGACATTAAATTAGTGGTTGAGGGTTTAACTCACCTTGAGGCAACTCAAATTCAGATCATGTAAAAGTCAACAGTCTTACAGCGAAGAAACGTACAGTCAGGAAGAACGCTGCTGTGTCTGTGCAGTCTTTCTAAACATTTGATACAGGGCAGGTGTTGGTGGATGAGAGGTTGGACATCACCAGTAGAAGAACCAGATGCAACAGCTGCTGAGTTTGGTTTACATCAGAAGTCTGGATGTTAATTGTATTACAAAATAGCACTGTTAGTGTTTGTTTAGTCTGGAGACTTGAGGGAGATTACTCAGGCCTCTCAGAGAGGGTTTGTCCATAACACAATTCAACATAGATTTATGAAATTGCACATACTAATATTTTAAACATTTTGTTTATTTCACTCCTGCCCTTTCAGGGTCTTCCAGGAAATATTGGACCACAAGGACGACAAGGACCTTCTGGACCCGTTGTAAGTCCTTTTTTTTCCCTCAGTGTCATTTTCTTGGCAACTCATCCTCACAGGCGGACTAAATGATCCTACTGCTCATCTTCCATTCTCTCAGGGAGCCCCGGGTGCACCTGGAGCTCCAGGATCGGGTGGATCAGCAGGGTCCCAAGGAGAACAAGGGCTTCCTGTGAGTATATAAATATAAATAAATGTGTTCATAATTTGTGTGAGACACAAACTCAGTTACAATACATGAAATATTGCCTTTGCTGTGTGGGCTGACACTGTATTGTCATCATGACCTGACCCGAACCAAATTACCTAACCTTTGCACAAAAAGAGTCAGGAACTTAAAATGCATGTTTGTTTTGTTCTGTTACAAAGAAGCGTGTTAACTCCTCTGACACATTATCACTGTGAATCTGCTCAGGAGAATTTGACACCACATATCCAAATTAACGATGAAACAAGGAGGACGTGACCTCCACCACGTCCTCCTCTTCCTTCTGATTTGTCCTCTTTGGATGTTTTTCTCTCATCATGCCTTCCTGCACTTACAGAGCATGAACAGCAACATCAGAGCCGCAGCACGTTGCAGCTTTGTTTAAATACAAATAACACTGTGGTTCGATTCCAAAACTGACAAGGAGCTCACGCTTTTATAGATTTGTTTTCTCCTCCTTGTCCTGTTCCACTTTCTGATCTCTCTTCTCTGGAACTGCAACCAGCCTGTTAGTGTTGGACTCAAATCACACAAACTAACCCTAACAGCTATCATTTATTTTAGTTAAGTCAGTTTAGTTAGCTGATGTCTGTAGATGATCCAAAAGACAAATCCTAGTTCATAAGGTGAGACGTAAGAAATAATAATGCCGGACACACGGTTATGTTGGGCACGTTAATGGACAATAGACATATTTTATTTATTTTGGGTTATGATTTTGTTCATTCTTAATCTCACTGATGTTTACCTGATATATCATTTATAGATGTATATAAAAGATATTAATAGGTTGGGCAGCTTAGGGGGTCCTCTGAGTGAAACGTATGGGGCACCTGTGCCATTCAATAGACACAGAAAACCTGCAGTGTGCAGCCATGTTGTGTTAATGTCTATGTACTATATTTCCAGGTATTGAAAAGTGAGTAATGCAAACACAAGGTTATGTCAAAGTTAGAAAGGTAAACGTGTGTAAATGTGCTTCACCGAGCTGATGAGGAATTCAGTGGTGAAGCCACATGTAGCTGACTGTAATATCAGCTGTGTGAGTGTGCAGAATGTTGAGGAGTGTGTTTTGAGAAGTAGAAGTAGAGATTTTATGTTTCATGCAAGGTCAAAAGTGAATGTGGTTTTTTTTTTAGTCCACCATTCATTAGACACAGACAGCCTGCAGTGTGCAACCACAGTGTGCTGATGTCCGTGCACATCAACAGTGTACAGCAATGTGCAACAATGATATTATGATGATCTGTTAAGGTTTAAAACTTTAATTCTAAGAGTACAGTGAGTCATGTTTTGTTCACTTCTGCAAAAAGAAGAAGAAAGATGTGCAAGTGACACAACACAAGCCCAGAGAAGGATGGAGGAGATGTTGCATTCCAAGCCTTGTGTAATGCTAACAGGAACAGATGATGCTGTGATGTTGGTGACAGCTAATCTAGTCTCAGGTCAGCTCTGCAGGCCAGCAGCAAAGTTTGGCTCAGAGAGGGGGAGTGATAAATCACTAACCGACTCGCTCTCCCCCAACTCACACCCAGACACAAACACTCTCACAAAACCAATGAGCGATCACATCTGCCTCATCTCCAAAACTTTGACAGACACAGATGCCTCATATGAATGTATGGACATGCAGCTACTACACAGACAGCCTGGAGTTTTAATCTCCTGAACAACTTCTACCTTTTTTTTGTTTCAAACTTTTCAAACCTCAGCATTGAATTGCTGATCAGGTCTCGTTGTAGCCTCGGTAACCCTTTGCTGCTGCAAGAGAGAGAAAGATTTTATGCTAAAACAAGAGGCTTTTATCAGAAATTTCATCCATTTAAATCTGCGGGGAAATATTGCATTTTGCTTCATCATGTTCCAGCTGACCTGAAGGAACACTGTGGAACTCTTTTCTAACAGTTCTGTCGGAGTGGACACATGCTCCGCACTGACAAATGTGTGCAAGGACAGTGAGTTTAAACCACTGAAGACAAGATGAGATATAAAGAAAGATTCAAAGTTGCAGAAGCTCAAGCCCTGTCAATATCTCAACCTTATGTGTGGCATCAAAAACTGTTCTCTTAAGGAAAGACATGACGCATCTGGAAATGTAATGAAAGTTCATAACCCAAAATAGGATTTATGTTTAGTGTACAGGAAGTCTAAAATCTCTAGTCAACTGGTCCAAGTTGTCAAAGGCAGAGGAGCCAGATGAGACAGATGTCACACCAACCAACCTTCATTAGACATTTGGATAATAAATTTCAAGTTCAAGCTGCTGTTTCATTGACCCACACTTTGCCAAAACTCACAGCAGTTGTCACCAGATGTGCATACCTCTGTATTTACAGCTGCAGCAGTGAGTTTATCAGCTTGTCATCGCACTTGGTGATATCCTGAGTGTGTGTCGAACCCAGACAAAGTACTGCTGCTTCTAAATGTTCTTTCCAGTGATTCAACCCGCTTTTTATTTATTTGTCTTGCTTGACTTGGTAGTGAGCAGCCCTGTGTTTGCCAGTTACCTTTTTTGACTGTTTTATCATTCTACACTGAGGCGCTGTGCAAGAGGAAAGTCTTCATAAACACTCTGTGGATAAACTGTAAAACATATTGATTGAGAAAACATCTACTCCACTTTGGGCAGACTACTAACACAGGGCACTATGGGAAAATAATTTTGATAGAATAACAAAAGAAATCAGATTTCTTTAGAGAGAGAGATAGTGTCTTATGTTTTGATACTTACTTTGGCTCTGACACAGTTTAATTGAGTTTTCCCATGTTGACCTAAGAAGACAGTAGACATTTAGGAGATCCAGGAGACTTGTTTTGTGGAGACCTAAAATTGGACACTTCAGCAGCTGTGTCAAATTCTGCCACAGGCTACAATATAATGCATATGATATGCCAGGTCTGCACACACATTTTCTCTATCCTAATATATACACAGATATATATATATATAAATATACACTCACACAGGCAGTCAGCCAGTGGTCAAGGACGTGTCCCTCCAAGACAAACAAGCCTTTATTCAGAAGCTTTAACATCAAACTGATATTCATCATATCAGCACATGCTTCTGTGGCCAGGAAATATTTGTCTTTTATTTGCTTGTGGATTACATTGCATTACACAGTTATATGCATTCACAGGCTTTATGTGCTTGGCTGGGTTTTGAGTGTGTGTTGTGATCAGATATGCATGTGTGTATTTACAGCATTGGCAGCAGAAGAGAATAGAGCCCATCCGGGGACACACACAGACTGGGAGTGTGGGCACACACCAGCTATGGGCCTGATGCACGTGTTGTCTTTACGACGTAAAGAACCTGGACGAACATTGTCAAAATTTAGCGGCACGTAGTTTCACCAGATGTTAGATCAGAGTAGAAATAGAGTGTGTGAAGAGACATAAAGTAAATAATGGGTGGGGGCATTAAAGGAGAGAGGGAAAGAGAGATGAGCATGGCTGTTTCTGAGTACACATCCCAGTCCAATGTTTGTTCTCCTCCTGTGCTTTTATGTTCCAGGGTCCTGCTGGTACCAAAGGCGATAAGGGAGAAAGAGTAAGTCTTTCCACTCACATACACCTCAAACGCTGTGTTTAGAGCAAATCAGGTTTTTACGGCTCCATTTTGCTGTGAAAATATCGTTATTTCGCCGGAGTAAATCTCCGGCAATTTCTCACTAATGCTCCACACCCTTGTTTTGAAGGAACCCAATTACGCTGCAGAACACATTTACTGTTTCCCATTTGTCTCTTGCACAAACGTTCACTTTATTTCTCCCCCTCAGCCTCGATTAGAGCAAACCAAATCAAATCAGTGTTCATGGTTCAAATTTGCAGCAGAATGATTTTTTTGCTGACACAGTCGCTTCACAAGAGCTCCAGAGACGCGCCACTTGCCAGCTTGAATCAAACCTGTAATTTCTGTTTCTGCTACATTTTTATCAACTAATGTACCTCGCTGCAGGTTGTTTTGGTGCAGAGCTCAAGAAGAAAGTCTGTGTTACACATTTGTGTGAGGTTGTTTGGTTGTGAATTCAGCTTCAGTGTTTTATATGGCACCAACTAAACACGAGGAAAGTAAACATTTATGATAAAGCATTTTTCCTAATGTATTTTTCTACACACAATCTAACGACTGAATGGTGGTGATTACTACAAAGCAGAAGAGGAGGCTGCCAGCTGTTGAATTCATATAAACACTATAAACCTCACAAAGCAGCGAGGCCACTTCAATTAAATCAACTGTACTTTTTAATGTTATAATTTATACATCTTATATTAGAGTTGAGACCAAGTCAACTCCAAACACAAGGCAAAGCAGTTTTATTTATAAAGCCCAGTTCATACAAGATTCAAGGTGCTGTGCAATAAACTTAAAGTATAAAAGCACAATTCAAAACAAAAAGTAAAAAAGAGGAAAATAAAAGAGATTAAAAAGAGCAGCGTAAAGAGGTAGAGATTTAAATGGTAAAAGAAGTAAATCTAGATGAATCTGTATAAAAATCACGTCTCAACTCGTAAGGCTCAAAATCAGAGCGACAGTGGCTCAAACATTCACTCTCTTGTATGGATCCAGCTCCAAAAACACTGGATCCTTCATTTCCCATAATGCATCTCAGTAGTGTCTTTTGTTTGACAATCTCAGGGTTATTCATTTTTCATATTTAAGAATTCTCCTCCACAGCCTCAGAACTAATTATTGTACCATCAACTTAATTTGTGAATCAATGGAAAAGCTCTTTTAATAGATTTAAGAATCAGTTTCGACTTCAATCCAGAAAAGTCCAAACGTTAGATACCAGTTCAGTTATCATCTTAGATTATAATCCAATTTCACTTGATCCTAAATTAGATATCAAGTAAGGCCCTTCACTCTCTAATTATCTAATACAATCAGAAGAATCACCACCAGTGTGTCTTACAGTTCATACTGGGTCTCAAGGGGGATTGAAGCAATCCTGGCTTATTGACAGGTCGCCACTTAATTACTGACATTTACTTTCATATTCACAATTAATGGTCGTGAAATTAATCCTTTGGACACTGAGAGGAACCATAGACTGAATGTAAAATTGGACTTGGACTTAAGGGAAGTGAAGCAAACCTTTACTCTCTAGAATGACCAGCAGAGGGCGACTCCACTGGTTGTTAGAAGACGTTTATTGTCTCTATCTCGAGTTTCAAGTCTTCGTCAATACAACATAATGTTCATTTCGTACATTATGTTCTGATTTGTTGTAAAATAAATGATAGATGCCCATACAGACACTTTCCAGTACTTTACCACATTGGTGACGTGTCCCTTTAAAATTGTAACAAGAATTGTCCGTAACATTGTCAAATAAAAACTCCAGCAGTTCAGTTTGATGTGTTGACACTTTCCTACAGCTAATTTCTGCTGTAGTAACATGTAGACATATGTTATCTACAAAAGACCCATAGTTTAGTGGAGCCACAGTCAGACTCAACAGCTTTTGCCAGATATATATATAATGAAATGTATTTACATATTGTATAATATAGTTGTGTAATTCTTAGATACTCTCTACTTTGCTCTCAGTGGTCTGTTCTGTCCTATTTATATAAAGGGACGTCAGAGTGTGGAATAAAGGTGCAGTACGCTCATTAAAACACCCACAAAACACACGCCCACTAATTTATCAACCTCTGGTCTGGAAGCAAGTGTTCCTGTGGTCGCTCTGACAGAAAACTGGAATCAATCTACTGTGTGGTTGTGTGTTGTCACATTTTAAGAACTGTGTGTGTGTTTGTTGCTTGTTCCTAAGGGTGATGTGCAATCCCAGGCTGCTGTGCGTGCCATCGCACGACAAGTGTGTGAACAGCTCATCCAGAGTGAGTAATCAGTGCTATTAAAACATTCACACAAATAGACATATATATATATATTCTTGTTATTAAAAAAAACTGGAACCACCAAAAGCATAATCTTAATCTGAATGATTTCAAACCTATGCCTCCACCTTTTGCAGGCCATTTGTCTCGCTATAACTCCATACTGAACCAGATCCCCGCCCAGTCTGCGGTATCCGTCCGGACAGTTCCAGGACCACCAGGGGAGCCGGGTAGGAGAGGCAACCCGGGACCCCAGGGAGAGCAAGGACCGCAAGGCAGACCAGGCTTCCCTGGTACCAACGGTCAGAGTGGACGACCAGGAGAGAGAGGTGAGAGAGGGAGATGTGTAAAGTTGTTTTTTATAAAAAAATATTTAAATCTAATTTTCTATACAATGATCCAAGGCCATCCGTCCTACACAAGTCACCAAAACTAGGAGGAGAGACACATTAAGCAAAGTTAACTGCAGTGAGCTCGTGTTTGTCAAAGAAATTGTGTGAAAATCCTGTAGGAAATATAGATGCCTGGTTTGAACAAGGAAGATGAATATGTGGAATTAAAAAAACACAGTATCTTTGGTTACTGTCCGACGGTGGTAAATGCTAAATCGATCTATACTCTTAAGATGTGTAGACCCCAATGAGACATTAACTGCAAATAGATGTCAATATTTAATAATATAATTAACTGCTCCAAACTATTTCAAATATATATAATCTAATAATCGAATTTATTATTTGGCATTACAATGGAGTTAAAATGCCTTTGTATCTTAATTAACACAGACTGTGTGTAGAAATGTGTTCTGGCCATTCCCTAAACAATATTTCTAACAATTCACAACCTGCTTTTTGGTCAGTGTTTTGATTTCCTCTTCGTTTCTTTTGCCACTTTTCCGGTTCATGTGTTTTTTTTATAAATGGCACAAAATAAAAAAGCTCCTTCCAAGCAGGAGCCAGTTGTTCGGATGAGAATGGTTATTCACTCTATAAACGTGTGTTGTTGTGATAAATCAAACAACAAACAGCACAACACAACAGTGATAAACTGCAGCATCCAAACAAATCGTTGCAAAAATATCCAATGCATTACATGTGTAAAGTGGTGCAATTTCATTGTCTGCTGTAAGGCTTTTACTTTGAAAAGAGATACAAAAATGTTTCTATTTCTCCAGTTGGATCTTCAGTGTACCTGCTTGTTTGGTGTATTTCATGTTGCAGCCTGATTTCACCACACAAACTCACAGTGAAGGTCAGAGCTCCCACAAGCTTCAGTCCAAACCAGAGGACAATAACTCCAACATCCATTAAGTCATTCCTCTGCCACGAGCCCTAAGACAAGAAACAGCCTTTATGAGGCTCCGTCTTCATCACTAAAACATGCAGCCCACACTGAACAACCACAGTCTGAGCGAGCCTGCACACACACAGGGCGAGGAAAGCAGAGCGGCAGAACTTCTATCAGGAAAAGTCCAGCAGTTACGTCCTCCTCCACAACTCAGACCTTTGATTCTCTCCATAACATTTATTATCGGGAGCCACAGACACCACACACACACACACAGAGATATAACTTTTTAACAGGCTGAAATGAAACCAGAGTAGGACAAATATTACAAAAGATGGATGGCTTATAAAACGTAGACATGTTATTATTACAGATGTTATGTAGGATAGACACACGAATCAGGAACGAAAGAAACCAGTGTTGAAATAAAAATCCATGTAAAACTTAATATTGTCCTGCTCGGAGAGAAACTATGGAGTGAGCCAGTAGGCCATTGTAGAGAGAACAAGGCGAAGCTGACACTGTTGAGAATAAACTTTTTTTATTAGAGGTAATGTTAAATATTTTCTCTTGGGTTCATTGTTCTGACTTCCTCTTTATCGATGCAGTTGATTAAAACGGACATAAACGCACAGAAAAGAAACTCTGCAGATCACAGTTGTGGTTCTTTTATATTAGAGTGCAACAAAAATTCCATTTGCTGATTCAAACTGCTGCAGTACTAAGAGCCAACTGGGTTTATCATACATTATATTAGATATCATCCAGGCATAATTCAAGCAACACTTTTCTGCAACACTGCAACGCAACACAGACTTTGGGGTAGAACAGGGGTGAAAGCGTCTGCAGATGCTTTAGCAAAATGAATGTTTACAAAAATGAAAAGATACAGAAATAAAAGCACTTATTCTGCAGGAACATAGTCTCTGTCACAGATGCATATATTATATTATTCAATGTTACAGTAATACTCTGACTATGTATTAAGCACATTGAGTAGGAAGACTACATAATCGATCTACCTCAGATTTGTTAAATTATTTTAAACACACAAAAAAGTGTCAAAGTGTCTTTATTGTGGAACCTTTGATAATTCA
Organism: Paralichthys olivaceus; assembly: GCF_024713975.1. Lineage (NCBI taxonomy): Eukaryota > Metazoa > Chordata > Actinopteri > Pleuronectiformes > Paralichthyidae > Paralichthys > Paralichthys olivaceus. Next base: position 14,093,699 of record NC_091105.1, read on the forward strand.
CATGTCACGTCTGAGGGAGTCAAGTAAAAAAGAGTTGGGACCACTGGTTTAAAATTATATATATATATATATGATTAAGGTTAATCTCAAAAGTATGATGTAAATAACGTAGGCAGACTCTTAATGAAGCCTCGTGGAGCTGTCTTCACCAAGAAGTGTCCAAAGTGAGATGTGACTAAATATGGCTGTTTTTTAACTGTGTGTCTGTAGGTCTGTCAGGAGAGAAGGGGGAGAGGGGGAGTCCAGGTGTTGGGAGTCAGGGACCTCGAGGACCACCTGGACCTCCAGGTAAGATTCAAACACACACACACACACACACACACACACTCGTCAGAGCACGACAGACTGAATCCAGCCTCAGTGCTCAGATAACATGTGGAGTTGCTGTAACTACATTAATAGGTGATATTCTTGGTGTTTTCAGCCTGTGACCCAATGCAGCTACTGTGTGTATAACAGCTTTTATTATATTCCCCCTGAACCAAACCAAAATTTGTTTTCAAATATTTAAACAATAGAATTAAATAGCACAGAGACCTAATCTGTTTGGGGTTTACTCTCTGTCGAGCCGCTGAGAGAAAAGCAAGCAGACGTTTTGGACGGTGAATATGATTCTCTGTATTGATTTCTCAGCGTGCTGTGTGGAGTTTGAGTTTGTTATGAAAATATGTCGCCCTCAGGGCTGGGATTTTCTGTTTACTGTATTGTGCGATCAATACTCACAGAACAAGCTGACAAAACTCCCTGGAAACTTTTCTGTGATCCGATAACTGTTAGAAAAAATCCACCAAACTTCGACGTACAGGAGAGGAAATGTTTTCTGAGACAACGGTACAGGGGAGAAGCTGTCTGTCTTCATCTGTTGTGTTTTTCTGGAATATTTGCGGAGTGATAATTTTAGCACTTGGCAAGTGAAACATCCCTTCAACATTTTTCAAGATTTCATGTTTGTGCTGACGGCTGGGGTGCGTCTGTGAAAACAGAAAACAGTGGCCTGCAGCTAAATTTCAGCTAAGAAGTGTTATTCCTGCGCCTGCCCTCGGGACGTTCACTATCATCTCCCTTATCCAGAAATGACAAGCAAACATTTGCTGCCCCCTAATATTTTGTGTCATGTTGTTGCAGCAGCAGAGCGGGGGATTTAGAGGAGATTGAAGAGGTGATAGTACTGTGACAGCATCAAACCTCGCTGCCACTTTCTCATTTTACTTTCCGCCTCTTCCTCTGTCACCCGGGATCCCATCACTGCACTGCTGGTGTCGTTTTATCAAATGTTTATCGATGGCTGGATTCTCTGTACTCGCCCGTCTTTTGAACGCAGACTTTTCCTTCTTCCCCAGGTCTGCCAGGTGAAGGACGCACAGGCAGCCAGGGTCCACCTGGTCGGCCCGGCAACCCTGGGACGGCGGGGAGGCCGGGGAATCCGGGTAGCACCGGACCAGCCGGGTCACCAGGCTACTGTGACCAGAACTCATGTCTGGGATACAACGTTGGAGGTAAGTACCGTCCTACTTAACTTTACCCTTCAGAACTTAGTATTTCCAAGCAGCCTCCAAACAGACGATATAAACAAAAACAGGTTCATCAAAATTTGGCAAAACTGCCAAAAAATATTTAGCTGTGAATCCTGAGATGTGTCAAAGCTGACAGAAATCCTCTTGATGAACAAACAGGAAATATGAACTCAAACGTAAATCCCCTTAACAGCATCTAATAAGCTCAATAAGCTAAAACTAAAACAGCCATCGGCTACATCAAGGATATTTTAAGGGTTTATTAAAATGTAGCATTTGTCCACAATTACAACTTCTACAAATACATGAACACATATTTTCATTAACTATATTTTCATTCAATATCTTTATGTGTGCTGGCAGGAGGAGTTGTTATCGACAAATAAATAGTGACAAATTCATGAATAAATAATATATACTAGTCATACGTAGGAATAATTCAGATTCGTACTCGTGTTTTCCTGCTAAACCAGAGTGAGACACACTTATTCTTGATAATATGAATTTAAAGTGACTGACTTATTAACTTAATCTTTTCTTTTTGTTATATTTGCTAATTTATGAACACAAACAGCTCGTTTTTGCTCTTTCCATCTCATAAACCAAACATTGTTTTCTCTGCGACAGACGTCTCTTGACATAGTGATTCCTCTTGTGAAAGTTCTCCGACTCATCTGGTTTTTATAGTTGTTCCACTCTGACGTTTATACATTCATGTCCACACTTGTGGATTAAGAAGTTAACTGCGTCACTGACCAAAGATGTTTGTCTGTATTCAGACACACACACACACACGCTCGGCATCTTTGAATATTCATAAAGATGATGACCTTGCAGCTTAATGTCTCCGTTGTCTTGGGCCACTGCAACAAGGACATTACACATCTAACAGCTCCTGACACATCATCCTGATGATGTATCATGTGCTAAAAGTAGCTGATGGATGAGACATTACTTCATCTGTCAAAGCAGATTTATTTCCTATAAATTTATTCCACTCATAATTGTTATTTCATTTCATGACTTAAGATAGAAGGATTTGGAATGACCTCTCCGACAACTTGAAAAACTGTCCTTGTAAAACACACGGTGGAGTATTTTCTTCCTTTCACAGCTAATTTGCTTTGTTTGTCTGTGTGACAATGAAAGGGATAGTTAAGTTTTCAACTTAATGTGTCTTCCTGTTAAACTAGTGTGAGACAAACTTATTCTTCATTTGTTTCGACTTTATGTTTTTTGAAGTACGACCGAGGGTAACATCATCATTAATCTACCATTAATTATTTCTAGGTTTAATGATACAGTGTAAAATATCATAATAAAAAAGCCCTACACACTGATAAAACAAATATCTTAAGATTAAATGCAGGTATACGACCAGGATAAATACATGTTTTCTCTTGATCAGACATGGAATAAATAAACAAATCTTTCATTTCTTTTTTTTTCTGTGAGACAGAACTATTGATTTTAGTCCTGAAGCGCCTTCTTTCAAACCTTAGATTCAAGAGAGCAAACCTACACAATTGTTTGCCAAATCCAAACATTATTATTTCAGAATTAGTGTTTTCTTGGATAAGATTCATGCAAAATGCAAATCATGCATTTAGATGTAATTCTATTCTCAATTCTCAAGATTAATGGTTGTATTCCCTCTTTTGGAGAAATACACCCCCACAGTAATACTGTAAATGAACAAGCGTTAAAGTTTATGTATGAGTTTGTCCTGCCCTGAATGTAAAGTAGCTAAAAACCTCAAACTGAGTTATTTTTTCAAACTTCAAATACCTCAGTGCTGTGTGCATGAAACAGAGCCCTTTAAAGCGACCGTTCACTGAGTATTTATTGGTTTAACGGTGCAGTTGTGGTTTGTTACTGCAGACATCACCTCACAATGTTTGGCTCTCTCAAGGCATGCGCTCCCTGGTTAACTTTACGATATACAAACTCTTGTGTTTCTGTTTTCTGTGCTGGAAATCTCTATTTGCACTTTCTATCGTAAAGAAAGAGAAATAGAGATCTGGCACGTTTTCCATCTTCCCAAACATTTTATATAATGTCTTAATATTTATCCATGCTAAATCTTTTGTAAGGATTGGTCATGGTTTGTGTGTTTTCCTCCTGTAAGAGAGAGACGCAGAGTCCAAGACAAATTTTTCTGCTTCCAAAACCGCAACCCAACAGCTGGAAAAGTCTCAGTCAGTGCGGTTTGAGAGCTTTAACTCTTTGGTGTCGTTGGGTTTTTTTCTCCTGATATGAGGTAACATCTTCTCTCTGACTTTTTTCCCCCCACCTCCCTGTGTTCTCCCCCCTCCGTCTCCTCGTCTTCCTCACTGAAGTTCAACAGGACTATAGGAATGATTACTGAGGAGCATTCTCCAACCTTCCTCCTCCTCCTCCTCCTTCTCCGGTGCTCATCTCCTCCCTCCCTCACTCTGTGGCCTGTGCATCAGACTGAAAACTGACAAATTCAATGATTCTCTCAAGGCCTCCATTTTTCTTGGGATGGATAATTACTCCTGGCCCCAATGTTTAACCTCTAATCCCTGCAGCAGTGGGTTTTTTTCTTTTTCATCCATTACTCTCGCAAGATACACTTCACTTTTGCAGGAGTAGTGAAATTCTCATGAATTTTTGAGGGCAACGAATCTGACGGCCTGAAAAGATTTTAAAAACATCCGCGTAAGATTGTTGTCTAAAAGCCCATGATTTGATATGATAGCTTTCCACTTTCAGCTGAATTTCTTGATGAAACTGTGTGTTTCATCCTCTTGAGACAAAAATGGATGAGCTTACTTCCCAAACAATCCACTGCTGTGACGACGAGCACCAGCGGATATCGCGGCGCCATCTGTCAACAAATACTCGTGCACACAATGCTTCACTGCAACGGCCTCCTTTTCACCCCCGCTTTCAGCTCAAATCTCTTCAGAGCTAATCTCGGCTAAACACTGATGAATTGCTTTGATGCTGGTCGGCTGCATTCATTAACAACCAACCTCCTCTATCTGTGCATCTCTTCTACTGGAAGCTGGAAGCAGGAAATCTCAATTTTACCCCTAACTTAACGCAGATGTGATGTTTTCATTTGTGGGAAATGATCACATCTGGACACTATGTGATAAAGACATAATGTTCCTCTGATTTCATTAACCCGCTTCCTTATTATCCCGATCTTTTGGACGCCATCTTAGGATCCATAAGTCAATGATACAAGATAATGATCCTCAGCTGCTTCGAATCATTTCAACCTGTGCATGCTCCCCATCCCTGCTCCTCAAACTGATCCCAACTATTCCCACCACCCAGTCCAACCCCTGCCTCACGGCGGCTACCAGTCCTACAATCCCCCCTACAACCAGCAGTACAACCCCGCCGCTGTGGCTTACAACAACGACCAAGGAGGTGAGGATGAGGAGGAGGAGGAGGAGGAGGGAGAGGAAGAGCAGGACCCCTACTACCATCGTGGCTACCCGCCTCAGTACTACCCCCAGCAACCTCCCCCATCAGCGCACGATCGCCGCGGGTACCACTCAAGCCCCACCCACTCTGAGGATGTGGAGCTGAGGTCGCCGGGCGTCATGAGGAGGTTTTCACGGGACATCGTCGTCATGGAGGAGAGCAAGGAGGGAGGACATTAGAAGGAAGGATGGACTCACCTAAAGTGCTTGAGCCCTGCATGTCACGACACACACACACACACATACGCACACACACACACACACACACAAACACACACAAATCAGACACTGACTTACACGTGTATGGGACAAATGTCGTGCCACATTCCAAAACTATAAAAAAAAACTTTTCAAAGGTTGAAACTTGAAATCTGATCAAAACAAATGTTTTGCATGGTGGAAATTAAGTTTTGAGGCTGTGTATGTTTTTATAGGCTAGAAAAAAATCTGTCAGCATTATTTTGTTTTCCTCTTCAAGACTGTTTGTTATCCAGGTTCAAAACCTCGTAAATGTTGCACGTCCGTTGGAAAAACTGAAACAAATCTTTATTTTGCAACATTGTGGCTGTACCCTTGCACTCTTACTGCTGTCTGTTATTTCAGAGTTGAAATGTTTCAGAGATTTTGATTTTTGGCACTGTTGTCCTGCACCTCTGATCTGAAACTCAAAAAACTGATGGTCTGGTATTTTGAACTGACCAAAAATTTATGCAAGGCTTCAAAACTTAGTTTCAATCATGCAAACACTGAGTTTGAACTTTTCAAAGCCTTTTCTTCTCAGTTTTGGAAGATGGCATGATATTTATCTTGCACACATGCACATCAGACCCCTTCTGAACCTGGGGTTAGAAGCCCCCTCTCCCTGTGTGTTTCTCCAGCAGGTGAGACAGTGTAAATAGCTCTGTGGACTCTTGTACGATATCTGTAAAAACACGGGGTCCGAAAAGTGCCTGATCTATGTTAGCATCATCCAGTGGTAATTGCAAAGGTAAGACTTGATTCCTCCCATCTTAAATTTCTGATTTCAGGACTCAACCATTCTCGGGTTTTTTTGTTTTAGTGGGAAGCTGCATGTCTCCTTTGAGCCAATCAGTGAGTGTGTAACTGGACACGTGCATCTTGTTTTGTTTTCATGCAACTAGAATTATTATTTTACAACCCATGCCTTTGAGGGTGTTGGGCAGGCGACATTTGTACAGGCTGCTTTTTATAATGATGAATTATGTTTCACTCGCTTATTTCAATGTGTAAAAGGAATATTGAAATGTTTTTTTAAGTGATTTCTCCGTCACAGTATTGTGTTTTGCTTATTTGGGCTGAACTATTATGGGAGTGAATCCACTAAAATGAAATGCAGAAGCAGAGGCATCAAATTTCTGTTAAATTACCTAAACACTGTGGAACACAAATCTCTTTTAAATTATTTTCATTCAGAGAAAATCTGGCCACCGTTACATTTAGTCCAGCCATATCTGTTACTACCAACATGTCTGTTCTGGGTTTGAATCCTCAGACTTCTGGGGAATTAAAAGGACAAATCAGTGTCGTTTGTGTCTTGTGTTGCTTTGTTCATTGTTCTTATGCAAAGTTGGGCATGTGTACTGTGGAAACTGTTTTCTCACTGATTGACCTCTGACCTCTCGCTGGAAAGAAACCTGGATCCAGTAAAAGACTAAACAGTGTCAACTCTGTGCCTCCTGCACTGCAGCCTGGGAAAAACAAGCACTAAAGTAAAAGTTCAGCTGTGAACTGGCCCTTGTCAATTTGACATTTAAACTGTGGAACTGGAACAGTTTAAATAAGGAATGTGTCTCACCAACATGCCCCTTATTTATTTTGTATTTTGTTTGCTTTTATAACCAATAAATCTGTAATGAGACTCCAACATTGTGTTTAAGGTTGTTTGTTTAAAAAACATTACAAGGGCATGTTTAATTGTTTATTAGCCAATTTTTACAATGCAAATAAAAAGAACCGATTTTTATTTGACAACAATCTGGAAATCTATAAAGCACAATGATGAAAACAAAAAAAGAACAACTCTCTGACCAAAAAACATTTCCTACTGAACCCACACTGATGACCTGAGTGTTGTCATGGTAACACATTAATTGGTTTTGCGTGTGAAGCGACAAACCTTCAAAAAGCAGGATCGGATCTAATAGATGTCATTTTTTAATGACGCCTGAAATGATCCATATTGGTTCTATAATCACAGAAAAACCCACAGAATCTGATTTGATCTGATCTGAGCCACACAGGGAAATGTCATGCTGATTATTCAGACCAAAAAAAGACAAATGTTTTTGTTGATGTGGGCGTTTATGTTACGATTTAGTAAAGTCCAGTCGATCTTTGATGCCAGTTTAGGAGCAAAGAAGTCAGAGCTGCTGCTGCTGCTGTTGTTGATTCACCTGAACAGAAAAATATCTGTTTTTGTGTACGTTTGAATCTAACTATCAGAGTCCTGTCTTGGTCATGTATCCTTACACTAAATAAATGTGAGGAAACTGGTTGTGTCCAGTGAAGCATTAATGTGAAAATCTTCAGCTCTGCTCACATCAGGCAGCTTTGATTTCATTTCATCTTGAAGTCTTGAGGTCTGTGGAGGAAAAATAGAAACACAGAACAACACATTAGTATGGGGAGGCATTAAAGTCTTGCAAAAGATGCAATTACAAGGAAAAACACGACGAGAAAGTGACAGACGAGAAAGCCGACAGATCATATCGTTTTCTCTTTTCAAAATGAGACCAGACGCAGCATCCTCTTTGTGTTTCTCTCCTTTAATTTCGAGCAGAGATTACAGAGGACAGATATTATCACAGCGAGCTGTATTAGTTTTGATACAAAGTAGAAAAAACATTATCAAGTGTAATCACCTCGCTATCAACTACAGCGGTGTGTTTATGTTGTTGATGCTCTACGTCTTAGCATGTGTGTGTAATTTTAGTTCTGTCTTTGTGAGGACCAGTTTCAGTTATAGAACTGACGGAGTGAGGATATTTTTGTTGATACTCATAACTTCAAAGGTCTGTTTAAGGGTTGAGACTTGTTTTCTTCTGGGGGGGTGGGGGGGGGTCGGATCCAATAATAATCTTATCATCAAAAAATAATAACATTTCCCTCTTGCTCCAAGGTTTTTCTGAGAGAATATTAACTGTGTTTAATAAAGGGCAACGATTTCATCGCCCTCAATGACCTCCACCCCAGCTCCCATAACACACACATATTTGATCAGTAAAATGAATAAGACAGAGTGTGAGGGAGGCCCGCCGCTTAAATAAGCCAGGATTGGCTTGACCTTGACAACCACACAGTGACAGGCCTGAGCACGCTCACTGATTGGCTGAGGAGATTGGATCAGTAAACAATAAGAAGTGACTCATTTATCACTGTGCACACATACACAGACAATGCAGAATGCTTTGTACACGTCTGTTCAAGGCGCACAAACACAGGGGACAGTAGCTGAGTGAACACAACAATCTCTTGCTCCGAGACCTCTGGGAATTAAGCAGTTTCACTTTATTTATAAAGTTATGTCACTTCAGTTTGGATGAAAATCTTCTTTCTTAACTTAAACGCCCAATGTCGTGGTAATTATTGTATAAACCAAAGGTGTGTAGGGTAATAATTCTAATCCTAGATGACTGATGATTACACACACTTAGCCAAGACTAATGCAGTCTAATGCAGTCCTGTATCCCACCGCCCAGGCCCAACAGTCTTCTCAAATTAAATCAAGCTGCACCGAAGAAGATCCATGAATGATTCTCTGAGAAATCAAAGAGAATGTTGAAAATCTCTAAATGGAAAAAGAAAGTGGAAAAAAATCAATTCTGGAGCCACACCAAAATTGTATTGGTTATTTGCTATAGGGACATGTCTTCCTATACACAACTGAAGACACGTCCCTAGCATCAAACGGTGGTCACCACATCCTCTAACTTGAACTGGCAGTAGGTATTAATTAGTGCTGTAGAACGCACAAAAGATATTCTCCATTATGTTCTAAAATGGGAAAGTGTTGAGTTTAAAAAAACAGAGAGGCAATGATGTCTGATCTACTGAGCTGGCCACATGGCTTTCATAGTTCTGCCATACAAGCCAGTCAGATTCACCTTCAGCCTCAGCGTACCCTCAACTCCAGCCTGTGTCTTAGACCAAAACACTTGATGACACTGAGTTGCACAACTGAAGTTATGTCCCTAACATCCACTAGTGGCCACTAACACTTGCTAGCATCTACTGGTAGTTGGGAACTTAAATTGTGCAGAAGACCTTTAAAAGTACAAGGGATGGTCACCATCTTGTCCGATATTCTAAATGCGGCCCATGCCTATTCTTCCACCAAGTTTTGTGATATCCCACCAAGTAGTTTTTGTAAAATCCTTCTTACAAACAAACAAACCAACCGACAAACAGACGGGGGTGACAACATAACCTCCTTGGCAGATGTAATAAAACTAAACCTTGTAGGTAAGATTCATTGCAGGTCTTTTAAGACTGCATTCTTTTTAGCTATATTTAGAATACATACATATTATGTATCTAATGTAGTGTTGCGTAAATATCACGTTCTTATGTGACACATTAAGAAACATTAAAAAGTAGCATGATTGTGTTTCATAGTCTTGTTAAGTGGGTACTCACTGCTGGAATCAGATATAATTACAACAGAGAGCATTAAAGATTATAATGCAATATATTAACGCTGCCGAGTGAGGTGAGCCACAAGGCAGCAGTTGAATTTACTGCTTGATTTATTTTATGAGCTCATCAACAGTCACAATCTGTCAGTAATTAAATTAAGACTTACATATATATTTATAAAAAAGGTGTTGAGCCCACAGCTTCTGCAGTTGAAGATCTAACCAGGATAAGCAGATCAAATCACAAATCAGATCACATTTCTTTAGCAAGATGTTCTCTATCTTCTTCTTCTGTTCTTTATTACCTCCTCCAAAGAGGTTATGTTTTTATTGTCATTTGTTTATCAGTTAGCAGGATTCCTCAAAAAAGTGTTTTTACATGAAATCTGGTGGAGGGGCGGGGCCAGAACCAGCACCAAGGAAGAACCCATTACATTTATGAGCAGAACCAAAAGGTTGTTTTTGCACTCTCTTTAAAATGGCGGTACCCTTAGAAGAAACATATGCTCTCTGAGAGCCCTTCTAGTTATAAATGCAGTATGTCTTTTCTTTATAAGATGGAAAACATTCTGGCTTAAAAATGAGACTTTACACAGCCAGGGTACCTGCTTCTCACTGTGTAAATGACAAGTATAAACCAAACATTATGTACTATGCTGTAGGATCCAACACAACATCATAAACCTTTTTCTGCTGCCGACCATCTCATAAATTAAACTTTTCAAACAGGAACGGAGTCATGTTTATTTATTGCTCGCTCACGCTATAAATACTGAGGTGCAACCAACAATATGCTGGTGACAGTAAAACACGAGTGATTAACTGCTTGAAGTAACACTCAGCAGTGGCATATCATCATTTATCTGTCTCTTTTTGATTCCTATTTTACAATGACACACACATTAGACCAGTTTATAAAGCTATCGTATCTTCCAGATCACCACATGGTGTAGAGGCTCTGTTGCAGCAGTAAAGGGAGCGCTTGGTTTAATGTGGCAGATCTCCTTGCTCATGCAAACTGTTGATTTGTCGTCATGTAAAATTGAGATTTGAGAGATCGAGGTTCAAATTCAAATAGAATGAATCATGTAGCCCTACAGTGATGAATGCTAATGCTGAGCAGGTGGATCGCAGCATGCTCCCAGTTAACCCTTCAGAACGATGTTTACTATATGTGAGCCCAGAGAAATGCAACATGGACGACTTTATCATGACAGCAAACTGCAGGTCACAGTGTCAGTCTAATCTGCAACCAGCAAACGCTTCACTCAGAAGAGCCATGAATATGATTATGTCAAATAACAAGATGCTCATCCACACACACGCACGCACAGCATGTCCAAACAGTCAAGGAGTGGAGGACAGCAGCCAACTCTCCACACATGCATTTGTGACATTTCACTATTTCTTTTCAAAGCTTTGACACAGCATCTAGACCAGGGGACCAGATACAAAGTGTCTGTTAAACAATAGACCCTCTGTAGAGAAGCAGATGAGTGGCCTGTGATATCAGGATTTCTGCAGGTTTCAATAAGTTAATTTTAAGATTTTATACGACCACAATCAATGAAATTTAAGTCCTATGTCAAGTAAGACAGATGAGGAATATCAGCATCCCAGAATGACATTCAGAAGATAAGGTGAAGTAGCCGAGTAGAGAATTAACTCCAATATGCAACGTTAGATCTCAGACAGAGGCAGTAGGCGTCCATAGTATTTCCCACAGCTAAGCTGAGTGTACTCAGATAAATTCCTACAGAGAGGTTTCTTGACTCATCAGTTCCACGTTGGTCTTGTTTGTAGTTCTATTACAGCGTGCTAATAATTCATATTGTTAAGAAAGAACCACAACACACAGAGTCATTACAAACTATGCATACCGCCAAATAATTTAATTTGTTTTTAACATGAAAGAAGACGCATCAAATTAATGCTAATAAAATTTGTACCTTCCAAAATGTATTTAAAACCTAACATTTTAAGAAATTAAATTTTTAACACCTAAAATTCAAATTATTAAATGAAAATTTTTTCTGCAGAAACCTTGAAAATGAACAATGACCCTAGTGTATAAAGTTTTCAATGAAGTTCACAGGACAGTCTGGCTTGTAACCCTCAAATAAAAATGTTAAACACGTTAAATAAAAATGCAGACTTGGTGAAACTGGTCCTATATTTCATTAAATCCTACAACTGAATTCAAATAGTGAATTCTCAACCTTAGGATGTTTATTCCCATGAAACAGGAGCTACTCCAACAGATTGTCCCTATTCTCTGTTCCACACGTCACGCTTGTGCTTTGTTGGCTGACAATCATTCACTCCACAGCCACATGTGTTTGTAGTTATGATGAAAAATGTTGCATCTTATTTTTCTCCTCACAGAGGAGAGTGAAAACCGACAGGGTGGGTTCTGAATTGGATCTATTCATGCATACGTTGCTCAATAAGATGATGAAAACAAAGCGCTCTGCACCACTGACAAGGTCTGAACACTGGGCGAGTGCACCCCCCGTATTCATTAACATAAAGATTGCACTGTCCTGAATAATTATCAGTGACATGACAACTACAGTGACTCTCCTCTATACAATCCAAATGGACACATCTGAGAGGGAAAATAAATGAAAATAACAATATCTAGGACTCTTAATATCAGCTGTGGATTTATAAGCCTGTAATTCTTCTAAACACAAAATACAAAAATGTCTGTTTATCTCAGACATGTTCTACTGTTTTAAAAAAGTATTTGAAAGAATATTTTATTGTTATAGATAACCGACCAGCTGCTATATTCCAAACAGGAATGAATCACAGAGGCAGGTTGGTAGGAATATCAAAGACGGAAACAAGAAGCAGCACTGTGAGATGGTGCTCAATTCAACATCACCCCCTATTGGCTGTTCCATGTTAGTACAAGATACAAAAACATGGCTCTGTGTATGTTTGCGTGTTTGTATTGACGGTATTAAAAGAAAATATGGTGAAAATATTTTACTCTGCTCATAATAAAAATATGCATGTTTTACAATATGCATTGTATTCAATAAAAAATGTAGGATTTTCTAAAAAGGAAACCACTTAGTTAATTTAAGAGAAATGTCTTTTTTCTCTTTTGTATATTTACTAAGCTAGAACAAATTTTTAATCAGATTACTTGACATTCGATGGAATAATTGACAGAATACTCAATTACTAAAATAATCGATAGTTTCAGCACTAATGTGACGCACTCTACACAAATGTATGAACACCAAAATATCTTTGAACATTGAGACAGGAATAAAGACAGTGAGTCACCAGTTAATCTGGTGAGTGCTGTTGTTTCATCTCCTTCTGTATTTGTGTACTAAGCACTATGTCGTGATGTCTACATTGCATAAGTTGTGTTTGAGTGCGGACTGGACGTGTGTTTCTACATACGGTGTCCAAAGCCTGGGGAAGGCGTCGACCTCCTTCTCTGTGTACTCGTTGAGTTTCCTGGGGATCTTTCTGGGCTGAGGCAGTTCCTCCGTCAGATTGGCTCGGATGTCCTCTGGGAGCTCCTAGTGAGGGGTGGAGAGAGGAGGCGGGACACCAGATTAAAGAAGAAAGAAATGAAAATGGATGAAATAAAGAATCAAAAGGAGGTGACATAAAGAAGTTACGATTTACGCCATTAATAGAAGCAGTTAAATATTCTACTCAGTCCATCACTCTCCAAGGTTCCCAGATAGTCACTCTCATTAATAATCATTAACGGTGTGTGTGTGTCGATGGATTAATTAAGGAGGGGGCAAACAGTTCCGGATAAAAGACTAAAAGTTTCAAGAATACTTTTACACCATCCATTACACCAACGAAGTTTGACACTGGTGATTCTTGCCATGCAACTTTAAAATCATCAAGATTTAATGACAATGACCTTTTAACTAAGGTAGTAAGAGGAGAAGGTTCAACAGCAACACACTTTGAGAAATAGAAAAAAAAAAAATCACACTTTTATATCCAGTCAAAGCTGTATTCAGAGATTTGGCTTTTTGAGGAAAACGGTACAACCATGATGCAGAAAATAAAAGACAACATTGACAGAAACCAGCTGATTTGTTACAATCAGTCAGAAAGCAACATTAGCTTTCATTTGTCGTCATGTTTCTCTCATACAAGTCCTGTTAGTTTTTTCCTCTCTATCAATTCCTCAAAAAATGTCTGTCTCTTTAGCAGCTAAAAGCTCCACTATTGTCATTTGTCATCTGGTGATGATCACGTAATGCGTGGCTAGTTTATCAGAGCTCGCTGAAAACAGCTGCCTGCAGCATCTGGACACAAAGATGATTAGAGCAGTGAGAGGGAACCACATCTGTAAACTGTGACTTCTGAACACAAACAATGAGCTGAAAGATTCCAAAAAGCTTGGTGGAGCTGATGGGAACTGATGAGTCAGCTTATAACTCTATGTTTTATCACCAAAAATGAACATGACACAGTTATATTTGTTAATATAAAAGAAATGTTCATCTCTAAGTTATGGGAAACACTGAGTGAGCGGTCGCTGAATTGTCCTGCAGTTAAAACAGCCACACCAGATGGGAAAACAAAAATAAAGAAACCAGCTTATACTCTACTACAGCAAAAATAGAAATCATGTTGGACTTAATCGTCTATATAAGTGTATATTAAATATCTGATATTAACTATAAAGGTGAAGCAACTGAAATAAAGAAAACCTTGACATGGGACAGAGTTGGGAACACAAGATAAAACTTGGCTCATCTGTTTGAGTCTATTTCAGTGAAATAACATTAATGCATTTTATGTGTATTATTACATATTATAAGCCTGGATGTTTAATTTATGAGATAATTTTCTGTACACCTCAGTTCTAAGACACACAAAAGAAACTGGACTTACATCTTCAGTAAAGATGTGTAGTCGCTGCATCATGGTGCGACGGTGTAGATTCTTAGGCAGCATGCCGTAAACTGCCAACTTCACAATCTGGTGAGAAGAAGCACATTGAAAAGTATAGCACACAGTCAATTCCACCGTTTCTCGTAAAACAGTGTCTGCGGCAACCTCACACAAGTTCTCCTGTATTTTTCCAGTTTGTTTCTCAGTGTGAGGCTGGCTGCTAAGATGTGAAATTTAACTTGGACTGAGTTACTGGACTGAGCTATTGTTGGGCAGATAATATGTTGGACAGAGATGCTGGACAGAGATGCTGGACAGAGACAGCACTAACAAATCCTTCATCTGTCAAATTCCATTTCTCACTCCAACCCTCCACAACTCACTTTAACTTAACCACCCCCAGGATACATGTCTGTGGTCAGAGGCTGGACTTCAACCTGCAGCAGCTAAGAGCCAACAGCAGAGTGCACGTCTTTCCTGGTTTAATGAAATACAGATCGGGAACCAGTTCAGGTCATTCAGCTACTTTTACTGGTTCCAATGTAAGGGGAGCAACTTTCTGGTATTTTTGTTTTTTTTAGCCCGCACAAGTTGAAAAAGAAAAAGCTAAAATTCTAAAATGACCTGCTGTATAGTTCTTATTTTTTTGTTACAGTTAACATGTTAAAATGATTCTTAATTGGGAATTGATAAAATTGTATTAATCCCAACACTATTATTGATTCTGCCGATCAGTCTAATTCTTTATTCCCTTAAAGAGACCCAAACAATGTTTTGTATGGACAAAGGATGCTCGTGTTTAATTAACTCCGCCAATGAGGTTATGTTTTAGCCCCAGTCCATTTGTTTGTTGCTTTCACAAAACTTGGTGAAATGATGCAGCATGGTCGGGGAAGAGCACATTCAATTTTCAGATCCAGATCAGGTGACACATCTAGGGTTTTTAACATTGAATGAGAAGAGTGTTCATTGTTTTTGAACTGAATTGTTTTCACCCCATCCATTTGTTTGTTAGTCTTTATGTTTGATTGTAAGATAAATTATACAAAAACAACAGAATGGAGATCCACGAAACTTAAGAGGAAGGATGTGGTGTGGGTCAGGAAAGATGCCAGTAAATAGGGGGTGGATCCAGGAATTTGTTTCCACACTTTCTTTAATATTTCGCAATTTTTTTATTTTTCAACATTTTCCTTGAGAATAATTCATGGATCTTGAAGTAACTCAGGCACATTTAGAGATGTGATATTTGGTGCAGCCTCATTGAATTTAAGATGACTGTTTGGTGAAGGTATGCACTTCTTGTGAGTGCCATTCCAGTAATCTCTTAGGATGATGATATTATCATGATATTGGATATATATCAAAGTGGTTTACCAGATAGTTTTTAGTTCACATCCAGTTCTAAATTTAGATTTATCTGTGTGCAATAAGTCAAACACAGCGAACCCCAAAACTGCAAAAATGCAACAAACTAAAACCGCAGGAATTATCCCTGAGCTGACATTCTCATACTGAGTTTCACCAAACACCAACGTCTCTACTGTAAATCCACAGCTGTTTAATCCCTGTCCTCTGCACTTCACATTAACGTGCACCAGCAGCACATACAGTATGAAGGAAGGGATAACTGTCAAACCATGACGTGCCTACTCTGCACAGCGTGTGGCAGACACAGAAATTATACTAATCTCCAAGAATGTGGGTTAAAATCCTACACACAATAGAACAGAAATCCACAGTGTACAGGGGGGCGGCTGTGACATTTCTGTGATTTTGCTATATTTTCTGAAAGTAAGAAACCAATGATGGAAACTTACAGCTTGTGGGTCTTTTTGATGCAACTGAGCAGCTGTGAGTTGTTTGAATCCACCTGGATACCTTGAGAACAAAAAAGAGAGTCCCTGTTTTGTTAACTAACACACTCTATTCCACTTACAGTAATTATATATGCTTGTATGTAAAAATAAAAGCATGCAGATACCAGACATTATGTAGAATACGTTTCTCTACTAAACACAATTAATTTAAAGGTACAATGTGTAGAACTGAGTGATATCTTGAGGTGAAGTTGCATGTTGCAGCTGGATACTCCTCATCTCTCTCACCCCCCTTGTAAAGTGTCTTGTAAAATAAAAAGAGAAAAAGGGAAGAATAAAAACATGGGGACTCACCCTGTGTGTGACGAGTAAACTTTCTGCTCCCATTTGTTTCCAGAGAAAGCTATGTGTTTGGTGTTAATTACTACTACATGGTCTCCACAGTCACCTGCAAAGATGATCGAGGTCACCGTAATGTTAGAAATCATACGACACTCGACAGTGTTTTAACAGACAGAGCTGGACTACCAATGATATATGACACAGGAGCTAATTTTTAGTTCAGTAAATACTCATCTTCCAGAAAACAGAGATTATTATGGTACATACAATATTTAATTAAGACATTGTGAGAAAAAGCTGACATATTTTGAAGGTTGATCCTCTGCTGCCACCATGTGGCCACTCCATGCCAGAACTTTACACTGAGATGGGGGGGGTGGGTGGGGGGGGCAGCTGTTACTTACTGAGTGCATGGTAGATAGGTTTGTGTTTGCCCTGTAATCGCACAGAACACATTGTTGCGATCTTGCCAGGAGGCTGCATCTTGGCATCGATTACGAACCAGGAGCGGGCAAAGGTTGCCCATTGCTGAAAGCAGAAAGTGATAAGGAATTAGATTACATAAAACCAACCCTAAGAAATGATCTGCAATCGGACAATCTGATTTACAGAACATACTAAACATCTCCATCACCAGCACAAATTCACTGTCAATCCCTGTTTGTGGCAGATGCAGAAACTGAAGTCTAACCTAAGTTAGAACACACAGTAGAAATTCATAGTGTGTCTATTTGCAATTTATTGTATGTAACAAGCCAAACTATTTCGATTTGTATTAATAAATCCTCTTAAAACTACAATCTAGTCCAAAAGGTGGGACCATAAATCTAGTATGTTCCACCTCAAATACCAATCTCATACATTATTATGTTTTAGATCATAACAACATGGAGTCAGTGTGAGTTTGAGAGAAGAGACAGAACAAGTGAAACTGAAGGAACAAGAACCAGTGTGTAAAGTGAACCTGGGAGAATCAATGCAGTTATAAAGGATGGTCACACGAAATAAATGAATACAATGGTGATTTGATTTCGGTTTTCGTTCTGTTTACATTGATGATTAAAAACTTCATAATATGACTCTTCTTCTTTATATTTAGTGCCTAAAACTGATTTTTAATGTTTATTTTTTCTGTGTAATTTAGTGGCAGCCAGTTAACTGCACCATCATGTCCAAACCTGAGCCATTTAAGATAAACACACTGGTCTGAAAGGTTTGAGACTAAAGAAAGGGCCAATAACTAATCCCACAAAATCCCATAACAACGATTCACGTAGGAATAACACTATATAACGTTAACGTTTACATAAATTAACCATGTGTACTACTGGGTGCACGGTTATGACGTCTCGTTAGCAGCGCTAGCTAACAGTGTGGCTATCGGCCAGCATGACATTACACACACGTAACGCTTAAACCGTGAGTTGACAATAAGATCAAATCCATCATAGTGTATTAAATCACCTGAGCAGATCTGGAGAAACTTGACATGTCGACGACTCTATCGGCTCATTCTCAAAATATTTGACCCTCAATGAGAGTGGCGGTCCGCTCGGTAAAAATGTTCGCGTCGAAACACTTCTTAGCGAATTTTCCGGTCCTAGGTTGCAGCTTTATCGTGTGATGAAACTTACTGACATTTCTTGTGAAATATATTTCCTGTCTCTGCATCGACCCATGCAACATCCATCCATGACGTTTAAAAAATATATATTCAAATCGTTTTTGCAATTACCTAAAGTCTGTTGAACAGTAGTTTCTACCCGGAGCTATTTTTAAATCGCGCTATGACGTAACTACCGCTTCCTGCCTCTGACAGAAAGAGAGCGGGGAAATTTGACAATCACCGACAACAGCAACACAGATACATTAGATCCCTGTTGTTTTCTTCTCCGGTAGAAAACACACAGGTCCACAGAGTTTATTTTCCTCAACATTGTTATTCCCGCGTGTCGTCTGAGCGGAACATGAGAAGTTTAGAGGAGGTGCAGGCCACGCTGCAGATCGCCAAACTGAAAGAAGACGATCTACAGAAAACCGTCCACTGTCTGTCTTTTGGAGAGAATGTCTCCTCTTCAGATTACTGCCTGGTGGAGCTGGACGAGACGCTGTATAAACACATCGAGGCTGGACAAAGGTAAACTAGTGATGGTGGGAATTCCGTCGGGAAACACTGGTCCTCTGATCAGTGTCATGACTGATTAAGCTACAGCTGCTGAATCTCTTCAATCTCTAAAATACAAAGGAAATACGCGTCTCAAGTGCTCAAAAGCTTAAAGATATATCTTCTACATACTTAGTTAATATGACAGCAAGTCACATTTCAATGGTTATTTCATTTACAGTGATTTTTTTTTTTTAACAACAAAAACAATAATAACTCTTGGAGGCAGTTAAACTAACATCAAATATCTGGTTTGCACAACTGTTCATCGATACAAAAGCTGATAAGAGCACATGATGTTTTAACTGTTAACCTTTTATTCTTGTTTAAATTATTTCATTGTTTTTAGGTCATCCACTAACTAGAATGTTAGTGGTCTGATCCCCGGCTCCTTCTATCTACATACTGATATCTTGGGCAACATACTGAACCGCAAAATTGCTCCTGAATAGTGTGTGATCGAAAAACGTCGGGTTGCTGTGTGAGTGTGTGTGAGAATTGTTGAATGTCGCTCTAAAACTCTTTGCGTCATTGGAAAGACTAAAGTCCACAGTCCATTTCATTTCATTTTCTCCTTTTTCCAGTCTGGTGATTCGGGGGGATAAAGATGAGCAGGCTGTGCTCTGCAGTGGGGACACAACCTACGATCTTAAAATAGCCGACACCTCCAACTTGCTGCTGTTTGTGCCAGGATGCAAAACGCCGGACCAACTCACTAACAGCCAGGAAAGCTCTCAATTGGTGCACACCCAGGTATGGAAATCAAATCATGCATGTGCAGCACCCATGTAAACATACATGTTCGCATAATGTTTGGTTGGATTTATGACCCTGACGTTTCCTACTTCTGTTGTAGATCTGGGGATTTTGTAACAGCTACTGGGAACTGAGGAAGCGGCGTCCTAAAGTGAAGAAACTGACAAAGCTTTTAATGGAGAATCCATATGAAGGACCTGCTTTAGGGGGGCAGGTGGAGAACACAGAGAACAGGGTAAAACATCTTCTTAATACATAATAACCTGTAGAACTGAGTTGTATAGGACATGTCTCTCTCAGTAGGACTCATGTTGGAATTAATTATGCAGGCTATCTGCGAAGTTCAAGAAAATTTAGCATGTAAAGAAACAGTTGATCAATGAAAATGAATTGCTTTAACCTTAAACTACACATTTGAGTTAAGCTGTCTATGAAGACTGTTGCCATCAAATGTTTTTGTGTTTCTTAGTAAGAGTTTCCCGTTGTGTTCCTCTGTTGTCAGTACACAATGCAGGATCTGTTGGAGAGGATCCAGGCCAGTGAAGAGGAGATAAAGACCCATTTAGAGACCATCCATGCCTGTCAGATCGATGGTAAACAGTGACTTATGTTAATAATTTACATAAACACGTGTATGCATTGTTAAACCTACCAGATGTGTGTTCATATCAGAGTTTTTCTTCCAGGTTACTGGTGCATTCTAGACTTTGATTATGAGATGAAGCTGCTCGGTCACGTGACTCAGCTGGTGGATTCTGAGTCGTGGCCCCTCAACAAGGTTCCCCTTCAAACAAGTCTGGAAGAGTTAGCCCCTCTGGAGCCCAAGTACGTTAAGGCCTGGGATCATTATGTTGATTGAGTAAATTAGATTTTTAGTTATAATAAATAATATTCTCTTTTTTTTCCCACAGAGAAATGATCGAGCATTGCTTGAACTGCTATGGGAAACGCTATCTTGAAACTGGTAAAATAAAAATCTATGGCGATTCAATTGACAGATCATAAGTTTCATTAGTGAGAAGAATGTGGACACAGTCTGGAAGTACACTACTGAATTCTGTGTGTTTCCTGTGTTTTCCCTGCACAGACAAAGTATTTTATGCATTGCACGAGGATAAAGTCTGTCGGGGCATCGCACTAATGCTGCTGCAGAACGCTGTCAAGTTCAACCTGAGGGAGTTTCAGGAGGTCTGGCAGCAGAGCGTCCCAGAGGGCATGAGCACAAGACTAGAGCAGCTGAAGGTTAGCCTGCACCTCGCTTAAACTGTGTACTGATATCTGAGCAGAGAAGGGTGGGTGAAGTTTTCTCTCTTCTCTGTTTAACATATTATACATATTTTTCTACACATTTTTGTGCCCAACCTCAGACTTTTTGAAAGAGAAGAGAAAATCTCAATACTTTGAATAAGGAGAAAGAATTGCTTCATCTTGCACGATTGAGATTATCTATCTGAATTACATCTCCCCTCTCAAAGAGCTTCACGTTGTCTTTTGTTTCAAAAGACATGGCACCTGGCAGTCTGCATGTTTTATAAGATTTAAATAGGTTGACTTCAGAATACATATAAAGCCAATACACCTTGCAGCTAAAAAACTGTAGAGTGCTATGGCTTCTAGGAGTCTAAAATGCTGTGCTGATGGCTTTGTAAATCTTCCAGAGTGTTGCCCTGGTAGACCGCACATCCCGTCCACAGACCATCTGCCTGCTGCGGGTGGAGGATCTCCCAGAAGACACACTGGAGCGCTTCAACCAGCTCTTCACACTCCGAGAGAAATGGACAGAAGACGACATCACACCATACATACAGTAGGTGTTATCCCACTGAGAAATGATGTTAACTTCTATTTAAGCAAAATAATAACGTGTAAATGACCTCAGTGGCCTGGTTTATATATTTATATGTAATGCTTCACATCTCCTTGTCCAGAGACCTGTGTGGAGAGAAACAGACCGTCGGAGCCCTCCTGACCAAATACGCTCGGTCCTCAATGCAAAACGGGATCAAGGTGTTCAACTCCAGAAGACCTGTGGCCACATGAACGTGTCACATTTGAAAATAAATGTGGTATTATACTCATACTAGTCCCTAAAAATGCCATTAGCATTGTAGATATTTATCAATCAACTATCTCAAAGAGTTATTACAACTATCCTATTAAAGTTCAAATATTAAAATGTTTTTGTCACTAAAATCAAACTTGATTTTGTTTTTTATTTTACCTGTAAAAAACTTTTGTATGCTGACAATAAAATATGTTTTCCTAAAATTGTAATATAGGTTATTGTATCCGTCTCATATCATCTTTAACTAATTTGAGATGGACAAATTATACTATTATCTTTTTCATTTCCAGCATAAATTACACTGCTGTTATGCTGGAGTTTGTCCTCAAGGTGGAGTCGTGTGTTGAAAATGTAACCTCTCATAAGTACAGATACTACTGGCTGACATTACCAGCTGTGTGTCCTTTACTGCATTAATCAGTCTCAAATTACATAGAGCAAAAACAATTAGATGGTTGACTGATTCATTAATCGACAGCAGGTTTATCAGCAGCTATTTTGAAAACAGTATTTTAAGAAAAAAAGCAACGCAAAAATGTATCAAGACTAATATTTGAATTAAGACAAACACACAGTATGTGGTCAGCTCAGATACAGGTTGACTAAAATCCCCCCAGCTTTATAGTTTATGGCTTCATTACAGCTGCTACAACATTTAAAAAAGTGTATACTGTCAATCAAAATACTACGCAAAAAATATTTTAAATAGGGCGGGGCAATTATGGACAGTTTTTATGAAATTTTATGCAAACACCATTCTTTAAACCTAAATAAATAATATAATAACATTAATAAATAACGTGATCATTGATGCCGACTGACATGAACATTTTTATCTGTATATAATTTTTGACCGTATCAACCAGCCCTAATTTCAAGTGTTATTTCAAACAGTCCTGTCAGACACTGTCTCTGTGATGTTACTGTGTGTATATAGTTTTCTATAGGTGAGAGGGAAGTGTGTGTGTGACTCACTAAAATAACTGTCTCCCTGTGAATCAGTGTTAGTGGCGTGACACACAGCTGAGCAGACACTAAAAGCAACACAGCTTTGTTTCAACACAGACACACACATACATGCATCTGTGTTTTCAAAATGACTTTATCTGTGCAGGCTGGGAGACTCACCCTGACATCACCCAAAGGGAGGACTGACTTATCAGCTCCAGGGATAGAGCAAACCCAGCTCTGAGTGTGTTTGTGTGTTTGTGTGTGTGTGTGTGTGTGTGTGTGTGTGTGTGTGTGTGTGTGTGTGTGTGTGTGTTATATCTTCTACGTCTGTGTGGTGCCTCAAAAATGATGAATTCCACTTTCTTCCTTTTAACCTCTGTAGGATCCCTCCCTTTTTTAAACTAATCATTACTTCATCCATCATGACTATTGCTGCCTCTTCATTCCCCTTTCCTCCTCCACATCTCCTTTATCCTCATCTTCCTGTTTCTTCACTCATAGAAACTACACGATCAGCAAAACTCAAGGCATTACAGCATTACAGCACGGCAAGTAACTACGTCAGACAATGTGTCACACTTTCTTCATGACGTCAAAAGACTGCAATGATTTCTTGGAGTAACATTTTACAGATTACATAAAAATGGACATAAGGGGGAAAAGAAATTTGCCATGACTCAAATAAGCACAACAGAGGCTGGAAGGGTAAGACTTAAAGGTACAGTGTGTAGGATTTAGTGATATCTAGTGAAGTTGCATGTTGCAGCTGAACACCCCTCACCTCACCCTCTCCTTCCAAACATGAAAAAGAACCTGTGGTAGCCTTTAATTGTCATAAAAACTCAAAAGGTGTTTAGTTTGTTCAGTCTGGACTAATGTAAAAAACATGGCGGCCTCCGTAGAGAGGGTCCCCACGATGAAAATATAAAGTTTTTTAATATAAAGGGTCTTTTCTGTGGTAAAGAAAACTCCAATTCATACAATTCAGATGAAACGAACTAGTGAAAACATCACGAGGATTATTCTACATTCAGTTTCTGCCAATAGTTCCCTTTCACCTAAATCTGACACACTGGACCCTTAAGGGCCCATATTGTGTAAAATACAATGAGCTTTAACTATCCGTAATGACTTGAAGCAGCCTGTGAGTAAACGAATTCACAAAGAACGAAGCTTAAGTGGATGCACTCTTTGCTCTTGTTGTGGATTGGCTATGCTAACACGTCGCTAAGTGTTAGCAAAGCTGGCACAGGAGCAGCTCTGATCATGTTGTGAACTATTGAAACCACACCGTGACTTTGTGTACAGTCCATATACAGTCTATGGTACAGTCACGTTGTTGTCATCCCCAAGCATCGCGATATGTTACGAAATGTCTATCGGTACTTCATGAGTGACTTCCGGGGCGGAGCGGCTGCGTGTCGAGGTTGTCCACGTGACGCGTCTCAGGATTTCATAATGAAAATGACCAAAGATGTGTGAGAGAGAGAGATTACTGCCCATCACCTCTTTATGGTACCTTTTAATATAACTACAGTCTTTCTGAAGTTCCTGTACAACCTTTTATAAAGTAGTCCTGTGCACTCCACAGATATTTCACAATAAAACTCTTTTGAAAACAAATAAATGGACTCAGAAACGGGGTGCTTTTCTTTAGAAAAGAGTATCCTACAGGAAGTGTTGCAAATATTTATGTTTGTCTCATGTTGAAACTGTTCATTTATATTAAAACGATATGTAGTTAAGATCACAAGTTATGACCTTCATCTTTACAATAATCCAAATTATACACAGCCTAAAGCTATACAATGAAAGCTACTGATCCATTGTCAAAAACTCCCCCACATGCGTGAATTAAAACAAACAAGAATACACTTAACAGATAAGCTACAATTTTATTAAATCTTTTAAATGTGGCATTTCATGATGATGAAGCTCAAAACGTTAGCATGCACACTACTAATAGCCTCAAAAACGAATTACACCCTTTGTGATGCCAAATTATCACCATCATCATAACTCAAATTATTTACACAGAAGTCTGGTGCCACTGGCTCAGATAGAGCGACCCTCTTTTTTAAAGTAAAGTATCAAGACCTCAATGTAACGGCTTTGGCTACAGTGAAGATTGTTTGATAGTCTACCTTGCAGAGGCGTGAATCTGCTCCTCTGCTGTTTTCTAATCACTCCCACGTAGACTTTGAAAAAAACCTGCTGAAATCATATTTTTGTTCCTGGGTAAATGGGGCGTCACTTCTTCTGCAGCAATGAAGTTAAAACACTGTGTTGCATCTTAATCTGGGGGAAGCACTTCTCTTCTGTCCGGAAGAGCGTGTGTGTGTCTGATTGTCTCTGTCTCTCTTCACACACAAACTGATAGCCACATGTGGTGTACAATCACAGTGATCAGCCTGTCCACTGCAGGCTAAGACTCATGTGTGCTAACTTGTTACCTCTGCAGCATATCCTGCAGGTCTGCCACTACATAGGCAACAACAGCCCACAATGCAGAGCAGAGGTTCATTTCTTGAGGGTCCTGAACGGTCATGGTATCGCCCTCGCTGTGGTGGAACCAGAAGTATCGACTGTCTGCCACATGGAGGCTAGCACCTGCATGAGACATAGAAAGATGGATGAAATAAAAAATGTTACACTCAACGTTACATGTGTAAGAGTCAGCTGGTCATTAAAATTCACTGCATCTGGTTTAATCTTCCTGTGCATAAGATTGTGACAAATACAAGAAGTCAATAATTTTCATCCACTAGTTGCTTTGTTGTTGTATTGGATGAATAGTTTTGACAGAAACAAAACATATTTTGGGAGACCCAGACTGACTTGCAAAGTACAAAGTACTTGAAAAGAACAGTCAGCACACAGCTGTCCATCAGAACCCTACAGAATAGCTTCCGAAGTTCAGGTGTGTTGTCCTACAAGTAACTTTCACTTAGTTTAACATCAAATTTGCTCCTTTATTTCACTACAGTCTATATAACTGATCACTGAATTATATGTGTGAAGGTACCCAGACTAAAGTGCCCAGCAAAGATAGTGGGGTTTGCACCATCACATTTCCCATGGACAGTCCAACATTGTTTCTACAACCAACAAAGGTAAGGAGACCGTCAAAGAGACCTCGACTCAGCCTTGATGAAGAAGAGGAAGGCCCCTCTGAATGCAGCTCATCCATGGTGGTTACTGAACCAAATGATTCAACATGACTCTGAGGACTCTCACTGTTGTGGACTAGCAGTAATCCAGAGTAATAATAAAGCAAGAAAAATAAATATAAATCACTTAATAAAACAGGTGATTGCAGGGTATGCAGGACAGTTCTTCCTGGTTTGCTCATGGTGGAAACTGCTGAGCTTTATATATTCTATATATTTCATAGTGTAAATTCTGGTTCCTGAACTTTATTTCTTTAGTTTTTACTTGAGTTGAACTTTGTATTTTAAGTGTATCTTTTAGACCATAAAAAGTGATGTTCCTTAAACTTAATAAAAAATACAGTTCTGAAAAGGTGCAAAGTATTCGTGTTTTATATTTTCAAGTTATGTTATCAGCACTCAACCATCAGAAGATGTGTTTAGGGGGTTCTAATATTTAATCTGTATCTAATCTGACAGTCTAATTGAGATCTTTTTATCTCTTATTTTTAAGAGACCTGGAGGTCTTCACAATAAATAAATACAACACAACAAGGAGTTACTAAAAGAAAGCAACACAACAAGGACTTAATATCAGATAACAAAGATTTAAAATCACGAAGGGCAAATGTGACACTGTATAACAGATTGAAGCTCATTTCGCCTAAAAGGTGCATAATATCTGAACCCATATCATTGATGCCATATCTAAGGTGATGTCGATACTGAATCATGTGTGATAAAGCGTGATGCACTGTGATGCACCAGGTTTGAATGTTATATGGTCAGCAGAAGACAAACATCCTTTAATTCGATTCAGGAATCTGAGTTTGTATTTTGTTTTTCTAACTAAATGTCAAATATGAATTTTTGAACGATAGTCTGCTGTCAACCCAAAGTATTTTTATCAAATATTTGTATGAAAATAATATCATCTGATCCCTGCCACTAAATTATATATGAATAATATTCATGGAAGAAATGATCTGTTGTTGTTAGGCTTGTTTATATTTCTAAGCCAATCACAGTCGTTTTGAGTGGAACTGAAGCAAGGCGACACCGGATCCAGCCATGGTGTACCAGCAAAATAAGCTCGGGGGGAAACTTGTTTCTATGGAAAAATTAAACCCGCAGAGGATCTGATTGCTTTGTGGGGCTCTGGCGTGGATTTATTACAAATGCTTATGTAACCGGTGAATTCAAGTTTCCACCTCTCAGACTACACACCCACACACCCAGAGCCTTCTTCAGGACCATGTCGAAGCGAGCCAAACACGCCCGATGCTCGGTTATCGACTGCACAGAGGAGCACTCGTCTTTACACCGACCACCGGCCTCAGAGGACACAAGAGCCAAGTGGATACGGTTCATCTATCGAGGCTACGCGCCGCGTATCCACCCGTCGAAGAATCTGCTGGTGTGTTCAAACCACTTTGCGGCCGACAGCTTCTCCAACCTGGGACAGTACAACGCGGGCCTGGCAGGAAAGCTGTTCCTCAAGGAGGGAGCGGTACCGACGGTCCGCGGCAAAGCCCCAGACGAGGGGACTGTAAAGCACCCGCAGGTAGATGTCAAGTGTAAACGCATTTTGATCCAAGCAGCGTTTCCCCCTGAGCACTGCGGTAAATAGATGCCAGTGTGTGCACCCAGGGTTTGTTTCGTCACCAACCTGAGAAACCAATCATGTCAGAGTAGGGGTGTGGCTCAGTCTTGTCACAGAGGAGGAAACGCTGGTTCAGCTTAGCTAGAAGCTAACAGGAGGAGATCACTACCCTCTGTGTTGTTGTCTTGCTCTTTATTCAGACGTAATGACTGATATATGTTTTGTTTTTCGGTGCAACAGCACAAAGTCTGACTCTGTGAGTCTCCATGTTTTACCGAAACAGCCGGAATTACGGGAGAAGTGGATCCAGTTCATCTGGAGACATCGCGGTGTCCCTGCCAAAATATCTGAGAAAACGCGTGTGTGCAGTCTTCATTTTTCAGACAACTGCTTTGAAAATTTGACACAAATGAATATGGGCTTTGCCAAAAAACTCCTACTGAAGGCTGATGCTGTTCCAACATTGTATCCAGGGGACAGAGCGGGCAGGAGCGGGCTTGTGGGTGAAGTGGTAAGTTCACTGTGTGGAGCAGGTGCCGCTGCTGAATTAAGAATGTTTGAAACATTTATATTTTTTCGAGCTCTGATGATGATATTGTGAAGTATAAGGTCAATAGGGTTTGTTAGTTGTTGTATTGTACTGCTAGGACACACAGCCAGCTGAAGACAGGATGGAAGCTGAAAAAGCACAACTCTATGAAAGTGCTCCTTAAACTATCCCAGCCTTAGTCTCATATCATGCAAAATACACTTCCTGGTGGTTTTCTAAGATATGCATCTGTCCTCGAAGTGTCTACAGGCCCCCCCAAAAATGAGGAAAGCCCATCCAGCTTTCAGAAAATGTCTGCTCCACGAGCCAGTCAGATGTCTTTCCCCATTTGACATCCTAAGGGGCTCCAGGTTGTGTGACACTCCCTCTTTGCGTTTGTTCCGCCCACTGAGTACGAGTGAATCTACCTCAGGGCGGCCATTTTTAATTTCCTGCCTGAAGCCTGCTCCTGTAAACACAGATGTCAAAAGTACGGGGAAAGCACGCCTGCTGCTCCGTTGTCGGCTGCACAGAGGAACACAAGAGTCTCCACATTCTCCCTGTGTCTGAGGATTTGAAGACCCAGTGGATTCACTTTATTTTCGCTGGAGATGTGCCCACAGCCACGGTCAAAGTGTTGTATGTGTGTGCCAACCACTTCACTCCAGACTGCTTCCTCAACGAGGGCCAGTACAACAGCGGATATGCTTCAAAGCTGAAGCTGAGAAATGGATCGGTGCCCACAGTGCGGAACACAGTGGTCAAATTGGAAGCTGTAAGTTGTTGCCATGCTAGGCTGCTTCACTGTGTACTGTGCTGGGTAGCCTGGCGTTAGCATCGCAGCTAACGTGGCCAGACTGTATGGAATTCACTGTGTAGCTAAGTTTGTCGTGGAAGTTGCGGTGATCGGCTGGAAAGTCGAGCTGAGCGGGTTGAATTCAGACCAAATGAGGCTTTGACGCCTTCAGTGCATGTGTGTTGTTAATAATTGCGTAGAAAATGACGTTTCAAGTGACGGACTCGTCTTTGTCTGCACCACCGCTCCGTCCCGCACCGTGTGTACGTAGCTCTCTGTCTCTCTCATGCGGGTTTCACACACACAGCTCTTGCGGGGTTGGTTCAGCTGAACACTGAGTTGCTGGATTTTTGTGAAACAGGATTTATTAGTTTGCAAACTAACAATGGGGGACACGGTGTTGCAGATGTGCTACCTTCACGGAACCCAGGAAAACCCCACACTTCCGTGAACTCCACCAATCTGCAGCATGCACATTCCTGATTGGCCGAGAGACGGGTGCCTGGGAGCCTGACAGGACCAGGACACAGTCTCACACCTCTTTGTAGCTTGTGTCCAGAATGCGTGGACAGTTTTATTTCCCCGGCTGCTAAAAATACCTCGGGCCTGCACAGCTTTCCAGCGAACCTAGAAGCTAGGCGCTGGTGGTTCTGTGCATCTCTCGCCTAGATCCGGTGTTTGCAGTCTGCATTTCACCAGGGATCATATCTCCAATATCATGGAAGTGGAAATGTCATGATTGCTCTTCCCTCAATGAGAAAAATTTGACAGTACGCTGCAGCATGTGGCTGAATTCTATCATTACCCTAAATAAACTAGACGTGTTATTTTATTGGAATCCGACATTTTACATGAATATCTTCATTTAAAATTCCATTATGTTTTATATTAGAGATCAATAAATTAAAATTTGACATTTTTCAGGGCGATATGGTCAGTCACAGTCGCTCCCAAAAATGTCAAACTTTGTTAGCCTGTGTCTTCCTTTAATTATGATCTAAGCACTTGACATTTCAGCTCTATAGGTTTCTCATGTGACCAATTCAGCATGAAAAGGGTCAAAATTGATTTGACATGGAACGACCCATTTAGTGTATTCGCCAATGTGTGTGTGTGTTTAACAATAGACTGTATCAGAGGTCACTAACAGAGCTACAGGCCAGATCTTGACCCAGACAGTGTCATACCTGAAAAAATTAATTATTGAAAATTGTTAAAGGGGTTTTTCTCTATTTTAACCAGAGTATATTTTCTAGTCTTCACTACACTGGTGTTTTAGCTACCCTGGAAAATCACAGACCAATTGTATGCGTTGTAAATAATCTCATGTGATGCCACTCAGCCAATCAAATCTGTGAATTCTGATGATCATTCTGACCAGGGTCTGTGAGATGATGGAGGAAGAATAGACGGTGATAAGTAACAAAAAGTAACAAAAACGTAGCATGCTCTAAAAAGAGAAAAGTAGACACTAGACAGTTAAAAGGAGTTTTTTAAAAGATGCATTTTTATAGAAGCTTTATCTTCTGTGTTTATACCTGACATGAGAAAAACACAATTTATATTGGATAATAAAGAGTTCCTATTTATTATCCCTGTAGTTAAATGTGAAAACTGATAATAAAAGTTTAAAATACTGTTCATTATTCTTTCTTTGATTTGACAGCGATCAAAAAGACAAAATCTTTGTTTCCTATTTTTTGTTATAAATAGTATTGTTTTTGCTCTTCCTTGTGTTGTTAAGGTCAACAGTTCGCATACTGTAAGACACGTAGCATCCCAGACGGACCCCCTCGTGAGAAGAACAGGCAACATACACCTGTTAACCAATGCACAAAAGCGCTTCCGAAGTACAGGTTTGTAATCCTTCAAATGATCAAACTGCATATACAAATGCATATGCAATGTAGTAATTTTTGCTTTCTCTAAAATAAAGTTGGCTCATTCATTTCTTTAATGTTGATATAACTGACAGAATGTCCGATTTCTTTGTCTGTGAAGGTACCCAGACTAAAGTGCCCAGCAAAGACTGTGGTGTTTGCACCATCACATTTCCCATGGACAGTCCCATATTGTTCCTACAACCAACAAAAGTAAGGAGAAAGCCAAAGAGACCTCGACTCAGCCTTAATGACGAAGAGGAAGGCCCCTCCGCATGCAGCTAGTCCATGGTGGTTCATGAACCAAAGGATTCCACATGACTCTGTAGACTTCATCAATGTCATGGACTAGCAGTTGTGTTTTTTCATCCTTTCAAAAATCTCTCCATGGAGGAGAGTTGGTGAATGGAACAATTAACAACACACACAAATAAATTATGGTGTAAAATACCATTCTTTTATAGAAACACCCCACCCTGTAATAAAGGTGCAACACTCCAACAGGTTGTATAAAAAGTGTCTGGTGCACTTATAAGGTGCCTGCACACCAAAGTGTTTTTGGTTGTAATGTTGTGATTTGGATGATTTGGAGGAACTGTTCTAATATCCCTTTATCACCAGAAAGGAGAAAATCCCACAAAAATTCAGTTGCATTTCGAGTAAATCCTCTGTTGTTCCATTAAAACGAGTTAATAATAGAAGTCTGTAAAGCTGCTTTCAGACGTGCACTGAAATCCTGAGGATGTACGCAAATGCCTGAGTGACAGCCTCTGGACTTTCTGCTGACTTTTTACACCTGGCATATCGTGTAATGTCTGCAGAAACTCTAGAGCGGCCAATGATAGAACACAGGAGGAGATCCTCTGCAAGATTCAGCGCGAGTGACAAACGCAAAAATGAAAAATCGATGGATGAAAAAATCAGTGACACACATAGAAGATACAGACGAAGAAGTTTGTGGTGAAAAGAGCAGACGCCGGTGTCTCTGCTGTAAACAAAACCCAGGAGGACTAGAGAGAAGGAGTCATTGCCAGTTTGAGACAAGAACGTATTGAGTTCAATAAATAAATGCATTGATACAGGGTAGAAATACACAATATTATTAGAATATAATTTATCTGCATCTTATAGTTATTTTCTATTTTTTTGTTGAAATGCAGAAATGATATTATGGTATAAACTGTGCCCCTAATCTACTACTTATTAACTGCCTTTGATCAAGACACCAAACTCGCAGTAGCTCCACTACAATTGTCAAACATTTGATAATGGAAGACCACCTCAGTCTCCACATAGCACATGCTTCTCCACGTTTCTCCTGGTCAAAGTTCTAGAGGAACTTTTTTGTTTACTGGCTATGTCCTTATTTTTTTATTTTTTTTCCTATTTTCAGTTCCTAATTTAAATGGTTTAAAATGTAATTTCACTTCTACGAAAACTAGACAGAGGCAGAGAGGACTTCTGAACCACTAAGTTTCTACCAAAGCCACAAAGACACAGACAGTCAGATATTAAGTGTATTTGTGTCACTGTGGAGGTTTTAATCTCTTTCCAATACTTGCATTTCATGACTGCAAAACAATATCAACATGTTGCTATAGCTTTATGCAAGATCTTGCCCTTTGTGCTAATCTAACATTTTAAACTAGATGCAGTGGAATCTGTGTTTCTTTTTAAAGTGTTGCCTCACTGAAAAGGAGACGGTTTGGGTCTGTATGAAAGCTGGAGGAGTAAAGTGTCAGCAGCCTCTATAAAGCCGGATTTGTTATTTTTCTGTTAGATTTGTGTTTTACGGGTTAAAGTATCCAACCAGCAATATACAAAAAGATGTTCTTTCTTTTTCAAAGTAACAAATGCAAAGCCAACACAAATACTCTGGTTTAGATTTGTGTAAAGGAATACTATGAAAAGTATGTGTTTACATTGTACATTCTGTCAACATTAATTAAAACAATCTTTGTACACCTGGTCACATCCTATTTTAACTTCCTAAATTTCAATTCAGATAAAGAGATAATCTGCCCCGATTAAGTATATTGAGTTCATGCTTCACCAAAGAGGAAGTGAATCTGTACACGCAGAACTTTCCAAAGAAAAGCGCAGAAATTAATCTATTTCCTATTTTTTCTGTCATGTGCTGCTAGTGTCAGGCCGACAGAATGAACTGACCTGGTACTCCAGCCTGCATCCATGGTGATATGTCTGTCCCTTCTCCGTGCGTCTCCAGTTTGGTCGTATTAATGGGAGCCAACAGTTTCACCACTTCTTCCATCACCTGTTGATGAAGATGCAGCAACATACTTCAACATTTTTACCCTGCACACCTGCATAGTCAGTGTGTGTGTGTGTGGAGCTGATCGGTCGGGGTCAACAAAGATATGGTCTAAAATACACATTTTAAAGATAACGATCAGAAAATGTTTCCCCATCATGTATCATATAGTAAGTGACATCATAAAGGAAAATTATTTCATGCATAAAAACAAACTTTGTATTCTTCAAGGTATATCTGCATCCGATCGGATTATAGACACGACCTGAAGCTTAAATATTGTAGATAAATAAATAATTCCTGATCATATTGAAAAGATGTCGTCATGATGTCATATAGTGCACTGATGGAGCCAATGTGAATTAGATATATACAGCTTATTTGGATAAGCCATCATCATAGAGTACAACTGACGTCATGGTGACGTTATATTTGAAAAGGCTTGATTACAATGTAATTCATTGTTGTATTTACAGCACATGTGCAGGGTCTCACCGCCCCTTTAATGCTTTTTCTATAAAATATTGAAATTTCAAGATAAGTTTCCCAATTCTTGGGAATGATCATAATAATTTAGATGGATGAGTGTGACCATGTTCCATAACCCGACGTTACAGTTCCACATTGGCATAAACGACACAGCAGTTCTGTGGTTAAGCACGAGTTCCTGCATTTATAACTATCTGGGCTCTGCAGGACTTTTTTAAGCCTGTATGTTCGTGTTTTCACCTTTCGTGCTGCGTCGCTGCCAGTAAACTGCAGACCCAGCGGTGTGAATGTCCCCAAGTCGGACTCCATAACGAGGTCAAAGTTGGACATGTTGACCTGGACGGGAAGAGGAAGTAGAAGACTGAGCAGGCAGAAGAAGTGAAAGGCACAAAACCTCAGGTGTGTTTGAAGAAATGAAAACAATACAGACGTCAGACAATGGAAATAGTGAACCACTGAATAGTGATTCAAGTTGAATAGTATGAGCATTAGTACTTTCAAACAAGACACACACTCAACCA
Organism: Paralichthys olivaceus; assembly: GCF_024713975.1. NCBI lineage: Eukaryota > Metazoa > Chordata > Actinopteri > Pleuronectiformes > Paralichthyidae > Paralichthys > Paralichthys olivaceus. Next base: position 14,127,556 of record NC_091105.1, read on the forward strand.
ACTACCAGGAGTTGCTCATACAGCTGCATTACCTGAATGAGGTCATTTAAATTCTAATCATACATCAGAAATGAACATAACAGTCCACTGGGGAATTACGGTACATTAGTAAAAATGGCACAAAAAAATGCAGTTAAGCTCTACCTCTGTTGTTGAGAGTGCATAGGCTTGTTAGGAAGCCAAATTTCAAAAGAAGGAAACTGTTAGATTGTAGATTGCTGTTTAGATCCTTTGCACATGAAAAAACCTGGTAGCTATCCAAGACCTCTGCAGTTCACTGGGAGTAGCACACGGCTGCAGTCTCTACTTTCACAATGTGGTGCGGCCATTATTATTTCTTACAAGCAAGAACCATGTTTGTTTTAATAGAACAGCAAATGTAGACAGAACCTTGTGTAGATTATAGTACTGTTGAGCTCCAACTCCACCCTGCTCTTCACCCGTCCACAGCACCGCTCGCAGGGTTCTCCTCGGACGCAAACCTACACACAGATGAAGAGACAAATGAACACAGAGCGATGGACACAAAATATATTCAGACAAGGGGAGATAACATGTCCAGTTGTTACTAATAGGTTTTATAGAGGCTAAACTTTACTGTATCTGTCAATATAAATCTTTTCATCAATGGACTTCATGTTCTTGTCCCATTCAGAATACTGCACTGATATCAAAGTCTCATTCCTAAGTCTCTGTGTTATTATTGTTCCTCTACAGCTTGAGGAAATCCACCAATTGGAGGAAATCACTGTTCACAGTCTCAAAAGTTGTTTTGTTCCTAAATTTAGACCTGAATACTCTGCACCTCATGGTTTTCACCATTTTTTTCTCCCTTGTTCATGTTTTTTATACAGAATTTGATTCTGTTTTGCTTATATATATTGATCTACTATCAGGGGGAGTTGTAATTTTTTGGCCAGGTCATTTGTTTATAAAGAAGACTATTGATAGAGTTTTGAGTCCAAGTGACAACTGGTCATAATCTGAAGAAATTCCCAAAAGGCAGACTTGACTTTTATGTTCAAGAGGCTAAAACCAAGTTTTGTGAGGCCACTGAGACCTTGACCTTTAACCTCCAACCACCCAAATCTTATCAGTTGATCCATGAGTCCAATTATATACTGTATATGCATGTCCCCCCCCCCTTGGAGGATCCTCCACACGTATTATACAGTATATGTGCTTTGACTCTACAGTGACTGTCTCTACTGTCCATCACCTAAGTCCTTGATGAGTGACAAGGCCTCCCAGGAAATCATGGCTCCACCTCCGTCATCCATAGCACCCTGGCCCACGTCCCAACTGTCTAAGTGACCGCTCAGTAAAACAACCTGGCAGATTGGACAAATAAAAAACATGTAAACATGGAGGTGATCGCAACTGTTTACAAGTGTGAATCTTGTCCATTTGTCTGGTCGGACAAATATGAGAGAAGTGGAATAGATGACGCTGTGTAACCAATATCCTGTCTGCATTTTATTCTAAAAAACACACACTCATAAAAACAGGAAGCAAAGACAAAAACAAACAGCTCGGAGTAAAATCCCCAATTCGAGGAATTTGTGTGTGTGTGTGGGAGGGGTTTCCCGTCAGTGGGCAGATCCTGACCTGAGCATTTTCTGTCCTCTGTCTGGACAATCACCCTTTCCATTAAAAGGAAAGCATTTCCCCTGCTACACATCAGACCTGCAGGTTTATATGTCATAACAGAAAACTCTTCAAAACATGTTTCCTGCCACAAGAGAGTAGCTCGGCTCTCTTAATATTTGACCAGATGTACTTAAGCATTTAACACAGAGACACGTTTATGTGTCGATAAATCACTAGATTTGTTTGTTTGTTTTGCAATACCAGACCTACCTCTAAATCAAACATGACTATAGTCATTGAGTTTGGAATTTGCTCGTAAACATACTAATGTTGCAACAAGTTAGGCAACGCGCAAACACATTTTATTTTATTTTTACAATAGAAAGATTCTTCGGCCCACGTTGAGTTTGTATTATTAAACCTCTTAACCAATCATTCATCATGATAGATTACAAATGATTTCAGGGTGATGTTATTATGAAAAGGCATGAATACAATATAATTCATTAAGTACAAACAAAGTACTACTACTAACAAAGTACCCAAAACATGTTTTAGTTGTGGTTCAGTGCAGTTTAGATGAGGATAATAAAATCCCTCTTTCCAACAATTACAGACAAGCATCAGTATTTATATAGAGGGAAGTGCTCTTTTATGGATTTCCTTAAACCAATTACAATTGTATTGAATTATTACATGTAGGGAGGTGATCAGTTGTCATTGAAATGTCTATTTCCTGATAAAGAAAATTGCCACAATTAAAAGACATACGTAAATCTAAATATTAGATGCATTATTGCATTATCATTTTTCTGATATTAAATATCAGAACTCGCCATTTTCAGTGTGTTGGTGGGGGGATCTTGTTGCCTCCTGGTGAAGGGGATCCACAGTAACAGACAGATAGCAGAAGAGGAAGGCACGACCATAAAGGCTTATAGCCACAGTCTACATCCGGTGAGTCAGACTTGACATGATCACGGACAGACAGCCCACACATCAGAACATTTTAGATCTGAAGAGTAAGATAGGAAATGTAGAAGCTGAGTGAGCGGAAAAAATCCCAGCAACTCATCGCTCTCAGATGCCTCTGACAAGTCCAGAGAGGCTAAACTGTGGATATGACTCACTATACCTCAAGTGAACATGTACACACACAACACACATGCATGCATACACACACACCGACCACATTTACAGCTACTGCCAGCTGGAGGAGAAGTAGCTGAGCCAGAAATGATGTCAAGCGCACCATGTGTTTCATTTCCCATTTCTATAATGAGGGACCAAGCTTTGGTTCCCAGCTGAAAATAGTAACAACTGACATCAGTGATGTTCCTTTAATCCAAGTCTGGTTTTTCAGTTATCCTCACTTTTTCTTCCACATATTGAGGCAGCACTGTAAAGATGTTCACAAAGATTACAAACACTGAACTGCTGAAATAAAGTGGACATAATGGCATTATTCTAATACCTAACAGACCAAGTCTGTGCTCTCTGGTGGCAGTCAAAGTGAGAGATCTTGTGTTTGGACATCTTGGACTTTTAAAGTTTTGCAATTGTTGGATCAGCAGGTTTAATATTTGCAGGCTGGAGCGGCTGGTTTGCACAAATACAGTTCACAGAGTCTCTTTCCTGGAAAAGTCCCAGAGCAAACACCATCTACCTTCATCTGCCAACACAACCTATCTTGTCAGGTATTACATGGCGTCCAGTCTCTGTCCCAGTATAAGGGCCACTTCAAAAAACAGAAAACAAACCAGGAATTCACACATTGGAAATTTGAAGGTGAAACATAGAAATAGAAAATGTTAATTCAGTTTGTTTAACCAGTCAAACCAGAAGTGTCTCCTCTATTGTGTTGTAGTTCTGTTTCCTGTAGGCTTCAACAGTCTTCGTTACAAATCACCATGACCAACAACCTGCTGAGTTCAATCCTAATGTTCACTGCCAATCCTGCTTCTCATCCACTTTAATTCAGACAGACATGAAACTTTGAGGTGACAACACAGAAGCTCTGGACAGTTTCTTCATAGGACACCAAATTAAATCTGCTCTTCTATCCCCTCTGGCGTAACCACATCTTTAACAAGCTCTTTAACTGGTCGGAGAGCTACACCCGCCTCATACCCCGGCTATCAGAGAGCTTTATAGATCCCTGAACTAATTTGCATTGTTATAACATTGTTTTCAGTATCCACAGCGTCATGGAGCAGGAGGAAGAGCAGCAGGGAAATTGAAATGCAAATGTTAAAGGAAGTTGTCCCTTTAAAAGCCTGATTAAAATCGGTATTCTTAATTCCATTTCCTACATGAATGCATTTAAAGTATTTAGTGTCTGCTTCCAGTTCTTTTCAAACAAGGCTTTCCTGTTTGTCGCTGCCTTCTGCTGCTGCTTTTTATTCAGACAATTTTGTTTTCACATCATACAGCACTCTCTCATCCCTGTACCATTGCTCTCTCATTCATTGCATATATACAGTATCTATATAAATATCTATCTATCTATCTATATATATATATATAGAGAGAGAGATATTTATATATATATACAACTAAACATTTAGACCATAAAATGGCAAACTCACTTTATTGCAGACTATAGTGAGTGATTTTGGACACAGCCTATGTATTTATAGATCAATAAATTAATTTGTAAACACATTTATCAATACAATTTCATTCTATCTTCCGGTATCCATGACAACCTGGCTTGTTTGCTCAGCATGGTCCACGACTATAACCGGTAGGGTGATATTTTTAAAGGGTCGCTCTCACAGTCGCTCCTTAGCTGCATCCTTACTGCAGCAGGACCTTATCTGTTGGTTAGGTTGTACCTGCTAGACGAGTCTGGATCCAGATATGGGCAGAGGAGCTGTGTGTGACACTTGACTGCAAAGCTGTAAACTGGGTCACACGTGTTGAGCGGTGATGAGCCTTTGATTTAGAGCATAATTTGCCATTTAATTCTACAACTGAGTCTGCCAGTGAAGAAAGAACTATAACTATAATTTGCACGTAGTCGGTCTGTCTAACTAACAACCTGCCTGGGGTGACCGCACATTCTGCACAGTGCATGTTAGGATCAGATTAAGTTTGTCCTGGTTGCAGGTCATTGCTCCTGCATGAGTTTACACCCATTCTCACCGATTCATGAGTTCACACAGCTGATTAGCACTATGTTACAAAGCCTGACGGTGAAAATCAAACACAAAGAGAAGGATTGTAGTCTGCTTTACAGAAAACACTTCACTCAGTTAGCTCACATTACCATGTGTTCACAACTGACAACTCTGCTCATACCATACAAGGATGGCTTAATTTCAGCAGGCCTATAATTTTCATTGAGTTGTTTAGACTGGCCAGAACAGAAAAAAATGCAGTGATGTAGGAAAAATGCAGTAATGTCGGCTTTATAATTTGTATAAATAATTTAATACAGTCAGAGTTTAGGGATTCATTAATGCGAGTATTACTTTATGGGAATTTTAAAACCTTGTAATTCCTGGATTATTTTAAAAACATCAAATACATACAAAAAAAATGAATTTGTTTATACACCCTTGTTTCCATAGAAATGCCCTGGATGACTGAGAGTGACGTTTCTCCTTTTTCCAGCTGAGCCAAGCTTTAGTGCACGTACACACACACTGGCAAAATAAAGGCAGACTAAATATCTGTGGGAAGATCAGGACTCAGCAAAAAAAGGTTTGAACCCTAACTAAGGAGGACAGGAAGAAAAGAACCAAAGTCTTTCTTCCCAGAGTGTAATTATTTACTTAGAGGAGCCACCCACCAGATTTACCTCAAAACTAAAACATTGGGAGCGTGAGTGGGTGTCACCTGCTCGGGGTGCTGCCAGCCTTTTATTTCTGCCACTGTGTTGAAGGAGTCGGCATCCGGCAGAGTTTTGGCTCCCATCATGAGTCTGACCACGATCTTCTGCCCCCTCTGTGCGAAACGCCACATGAGCTCAGCATCTTCCACAGTGATACAGGCTGTAGGGATGCGCTTTACTCCATCCTGGTAGTCCTGCCAACCTGTGTGAGGACTAGAGAGGGAAAAGGCAGACGGTGAAATGTTGCTGTTGACTAAACACACTATTTGATAAAAAAGCTGGGGTTGAACAACCAGAACGTGGGTGTTTTTTTCCATATAGTTCATACAGACACATGGACAGCCCTGTCTTTGGTATTTCATTGGTGCTTTTTTTTTCAAAAGCTCAGATATTTTTATTGTTTGGACAGAACACATGAAATGGGAAGAAAGAATGGGGGAAGACATTCAGCAAAGGGCCAATTTGGAACAAAACCCAGAGCCACCATATGTGGTGAGCTAGCAGCTGCTGATAAATATACCAAATATATCATATACTAACATATCATATTACTAACAGTGAAATATGCTGTGCTATAACCAATAAGTCCATTAATTAAAAGATCACAATTAGAATCAAATGCTATGATAACATTCAGAAGTTAAATAAATAAGCAATGATGGTACACTCATTTTACTTAGGTGCAAATAAATAGACCAAAATGTACTCAAGCAAAAGTAAAGTAACACATTAACCAATTAATTAAATTACTATTAAAAAATATAAACTGTAATTCAAACTTTTCCTTAATGCCTCCTGCTTTGATTGGATCAATTACCCTCTGATTATTGATTACCAGTGTAGATACCTGTTAATAGAGAATGGGGTGATAGATCGAATTAGCGAGGCCACAGCTCCCACTTTAGCTGCCTCTGAGGCTCCATAAGCTCGGTAAACCACCGTCAACCCGTAGCTGACAAACGGCTGGTTGAAGACCACGATCTTCCCGACAGCTTCGCTGGCTCTACGCCTCAACTCCAGGAAAGACTCAACCACTAACACCTCTGCCTCGATACCTGCAGAGATAACAGGGAGACCGGGGAGGGAGAGTGAGAGGGACGTGGACGGCAGATGATTAAGATGATTCGATACGGTGATTTACCTTCAGGTGGTGTTCCCACACTGCTGCCCAGGCCCAGTATAGCAAAACTTTTGGCCCTTGGCACAATCATCTGTGCACTCTCCTCCCCTCTCACCCAGTGTGGGATTTTAACAGGCTCTGGAGAAGAAACCGCACCACAGGACACAAAAAAAAATCTTACCACTCACATTCAGCCGAGGATGAACGAGGCCCCGCGTTTAGAGATTCTTCGATATGAGCAAACTGCACACACACTCACCCAGGTGGACATCCAACCCATCCTGCGTCATAGCAGTGTACATGTATTTGATAGCCATCTCTAGATTGTGTGAGCCACTGACACGGTTCCCTATAGTGTCAGTGAAGTCAGCCAGGCGTCTGTAGGAGCGGTTCTGGGCAGCACCGAACACAGCAAGGTCAATGATCTGTTTCGCCACATCAGTGTAGCCGGCTACCTCTGCTGCTACATGGGAAGCTGCACAGAAACACACACACAGAAAGAAAGTTAGGTCACATCCACAAATCCGAAGAAGAACTTTTCCAAAATCGTTTTAAGCCAAAGATTCAAAAAACAGTGAGTCGTATGTCTTCTAGAATGAATAACTCTAAAGCTTCGTATAAATGCTGAGACAAAGTGCTGTTGAAAAGCTCAGGTTTTATAAGTTGAAGTAGCAATATGAACATGATGCTTTGTACAGTATAAATTAGTGGTGGTAGACTTTGCACCACATTCAGAATGATTCAATGATAAAAGGCTGGGATGGGAATATATTAGAATTTTCCAGTTTCAACATAATCTGTAAATGAAGGGACAGTGGTTTGGCATCTTTATTTAACCACTTGATTTCTGTGCCACTGCTTTTTATAATATTCAAAGAAACACTCAAGCCCAACTCATTTATCGATTAGTCAATATAGTCCAACGATATGAGACGTTCAGACATATTGGTAACTGTCTAGTTTCTTCATGACTATTATATTTTATGTATTTGGTTGTATTTGTGAAAATACTATTTGAAAACGTTTATATTACAGAGTAAACAATGCAGTAAAAATTGGCATTTATACTAATGTTTTTGATAAAAGTACGTTCATTTTCTAAATGATAATCAAGATATATTTGGTTGTATTCTTGTTTTCTTTTTATTTATAGTTATTTATAACAAAGTCTATGGTTAAACTGCTGGTGTGAGGGAAGCTTCAATACCTTTTCTTTCAGTATCATTGGATCTTGAATTCTTGGGCAGAGCAAAGTGAGGGTGACAGTCACACAGAGATGACAGCATGAGGAAGAGGAGGAAGAGGAGGAAGAAGTGTTTCCCCTCCTGAGTCCTCATCTGTGGACAGAGACAAACCAGAGTGACTGTAAATGATAGAGAGAAATTGGCCATGCAAACACATTCAATGATTCAAACACAGTCAATGTTAACAGCTGCACATGATCGATCCCGCATCGCAACAAATCCACATGAAGGCAACACGATCACTTTGAAACGATCTCTCGTCACATCGACAGACTATTTCTCCACAGAGATGTTTCAATGTTGGATCGTTTGCAGCTTTAACAAACAGTGACGATGGTGATAAATATATTTATTCCAAACGTCCATGAAATAGAACAAACACAAACCTTTGAGGCCACCGTCAGTGTGTTTGTTACAGATCACCGCACTGAAGAGTCTAAAAGAAATAAGTTCCAAAACACAACACACGAACGTAAACTCTTCCGTCCACGTGACGTAAAAGTGCATAACGACAGTATACTTCCGGTCTGTCTGTTTTCACAATGAAAGCATAGTCTTTTTAAGAATAGACAATATCACAAAACTAACTCAATATATAAACAAGAACAACATATATTACATGTGTTAATTGTTGATGAATCTATTAAAGAATTATAAATAGAAATTATAGATACTGTTCAATTAGTTGAGGCAGTTTTTTTCTGAGCCTTTTTATTTTGAATTATTTCCCCCTTTTTAAATGCCCAACATAACATAATCTATTATATGTCTCATATATATTATACATAACATAATATACAGCAAATTACACTATTGCATTTACATTCTTTAATCACACACACACACACACACACACACACACACACACACACACACACACACACACACACACACACACACACACACACACTTAGATCTACAGTTAAAATGAGCACTATATCAATATTAATCATTTAATGATTTGGTTTCCATACCAACATGCTGTTCAGGTTTGTTTCATAAAAACATTTAAGTAAAATGGATCTGGACAAACCAAAATATGAAGTTCCAAATGTAAACCAGGAACAAATGTGTTGAGCTCTCCAGGTTTATACTTGTTCCAAACCTGACATTTCAATGGGAATGTCACACTCCAGTTATAGCATAGTTCACCTTCTGAGAAGATGTTATTCTGATATTTTTGGTCAATGGACAATAAGGTAATGATGTTTTGTATCTACTCTGCAAAAACAAAGCACATCACTGCCCAGATTCCAATTTGCCCCCCACCCTCACTACCATCAAAAATCTGCAGTCGATTACATGCTCCACCAAACAGTACCCTGTAAGGAATGGTCATATTCAAGGTGACATAGTTTTCCTCTTCCATTTGCTTTTCACATAATGATACAGGACACTCTGCTTTTCACGAGCCTCCTCTTTTCTCTGCCATTTGTGTTTTTCTTCTCTGCATCACTGGGTTTTGGAAACGTCTGACCATTTGGCTCCATTCACACGTTGCCTCTTTTTCTGGCACCTACGTTTGTAAGAGGATATTTCTTGAGGTCAGTGGGAAATGTTTTTTCTGAGCTACTGTGCAAACAAATGGTGCTTGACTACTTAAAACTAAAATCTGAGTGTTTTTACCAGCAGCTGACTAAATGTAGAAAGGACATTATTATTGTATCCTTTGGTTTTGCTTTGGATTTGTGGCAAAATTGGATTTGTGGCTATAAAGTTGTGACTTGAGTGCCCAATGAGGACACAGATTTTTTTATATGATAGATACAACAAAAAGGAAAAATGAAAGAGCAGAAAGTATGAGAGACATTGTTGAGCATTAGCAAACATGCTGTTCAGTGAATAAATGTTGTCCTGTGTGTGTCCAAAAGGAAAGAAGGAACATAGGATGGCACACCAGTCCCCCATGACAAAACAATGACAGTTTGAGCATTGCATTAAAGCCACATCTTTTATTCAGTAAAGAACCTCATAAGATACACCACTTCAGCAACATGGTTCTCTGTATGTAGCATCTTGCACATACACGTAGATCTTTTTGATTTTTGGTTGGTCCTCACCATTGTGTCTGTGTTGATTTGTTAATTCAAGGCTTCAGTCCATTCATTCGACTTTGATCAAAATGAAAAGTTAAGCTGCAAAATAATCACAATAAACTTATTTTTTTAACTTTAATTGTTTTTTAAAGCCATTCAGAGAAAAAAAAACTAAACGAAAGTTTGTCTTTGAAATACTTTGACAAACAAATTTGAAAAAACAAACTGAGCAGTAGGCATGAAGAGGCCTTGACCATGAGTAAATACTGTACAATACCAATTTATCACTGACAAACTAACTTGGACTATAGTCTTTGCAAGTATAAATTAATACATATAAATTATGGTAACATGTACATATCATATAAACTTACAGAGATCAAAGAAGAGGAAAGTTATTGTCTGTTGGATTGCCAGCACTGCAGTGTCTTAAAACCTTATAGGTATTATTCATGTCTGACAACAGAGAACTTCTGTACGGCGTGAAGGTCAAAGCATGACACTAATACTGCATTAATGTAGACAATGAATTGCAAGGCACTGAGGATTCAAGAGGCCAACAAATATCAAGTTATCAACAGTTAGTCACTTAGGGTCAGTGATCAGATCGTCCTGTTTATTCCAGCCATAGTAAATAGGTAGTTTGCATTTGAATTCAGATAGTCAGCTATAAATCTATTATGACCAAGGCAGTTATAAAAAAACTATTAAGTAGCCTTGATTTTAAGCATTAAAGATAGATGTGGCATCAGACATGAAGGTAGTCAAACTGTTAAAATAAACAAACATTTCTACAACAGATGGGGCAGTGAGCTTTAACAACGGAAAATAAACAAACGATTTAACATTTCTTATTAACATTTAACTCAAAGTCAACAAACTCAGGGCAAACTCTGAAATCAATGTCATTTTAATACGAATGTGTTAACGGCAGGTCAAATCATAGTTTAACCAATTAACCCCCACCTCTTTGTTTGTATCATCCACTCAGTCATCTTGATAAACCAAATTTCACCAACCCATTAAGAATGTACGGCCACCAACGGAGCTTCAAGACAACATTTCTCCAATCTAAATTAGAGGCTGATGTAAAAAGTGTTCCTCTTTAACACATAATAAGCAGTAGGGAGCTGAATAAAATTCCTCAGTCTACACATGGTGCAAATCCCAAATATTTCCACTAAAATATACTTCCTTACATGGTATTCACAAGTAAAAAAGTATGTGCTAACAAGAGGAAATAACGCCTTGTTAACTGTGTCCTTATTAAAGCTCTAGAGGATCCAACACACCTCTGGTTGGCTGGTTGAGGTATAGACTTAGAATTAGGAAACATGTTTAAAACCTGACATGGTTACATTCAGACTGGCACTGTCATCATTACAGAGTTGGAAACTCCTGATGGTGTACACTGCTTATGACATGTAGGAAGAAACAAATCTTTAAACGATCATATTTGAATAAAGTGACTCTATAAACTGTAGAAAACAATGCTGCCTCTGTCCCTTTAACGTCGAACCCGTCATTACAACTGTACACAGCTGACAGTAAGACAGGAATGTGCTTTGGCTCGTGTCGGACAACACTGGTCACTTCTACGGTTTGTGAATGATAGTGATTAACCTTGGCTCTACCTTAGCAACGCTGTCCCACATTTGCTGCACCAAAAATAAAAACTCCTGAAAATATTTCTAATGTTGGACAGATACAAGGCTGAGGAGCTTTTACCTGCTCAAGGTTAACACTGTATGAGTGGAATAAAAAGACTGAAATCTCTTTGCGTACAGAAATATAATCTCTAAATATGCAAACACTTAAAAAAAAAATCAATTAAAAATATTTTTCCAAAAACACAAATATAGAACATTTATATTTGGCCAGTTCTACAAGTATCAAAGATATGTGAGAAAACAACAAAAAATACAGAAAGTACCTGCAGAGTAGCAAAATCTCTCACTCCAATACTGGGCAGCATATGGAAAAAAAACATATTCATTCTTCATAGTGACATAAAATCTTCGATTCAGCAAAGCGTACAGAAAATGAAATGTAACAATGCAAGCTGTTAAACTAAGCAAATCTGACCTCAAATAAAGGGCAAAGGATGTCAACGTTTAAAGGTTCTTTGTTATAATAATCCCATATGTTATACATTTACTCCCTCGTGTTGTTCCTCTGAACTTGGACTACCCAGTTACGCTAAATGAGACATTCGATTTGTCTGTAATGCAGAACCAAGTAAAGCCCCACATGCTTCATCTTAAAAAAATATGTAAGTTTAAAGGCACAGTGTTATCGATACTTTAAAGTAGATTATTTTCTTACAATTTAGGATGTGAATTAAATGTCTAACTCCATCCCTGGGATGGAATTACAGGAATCTATTTTTAATAGTCCTATTTGTTCTCTAAATACCTCTTATTCACAAAAAAACCCTGAACATGAGGGAGAGAAAAAAATGATGGAAGAGGATAAGAGAGATGAAAGAAATAAAAGCATTTATGGAGCACTGTAGAAGAGAAGAGGTGCTTGACTTCAAACTTCAACAAGAGGATTCATCTTCAGCTGTTTATAGATCCATTTTCAGCCCTGATGGCAGGTGACAGATTACATTTAAAGTCCCTATTGGTCAGTTCAGGCGTAAAACTCCTTGGTGGGCGCTTTTTGATAGGCTGTTGAGGAAACCTTGGTGTCTCCAAGGTCATAGCTACCTTCATCCTTCTTCTTCATGCGGTAGGCGAGGAGGAGGAGGAGGAAAACTGCACACAGGAATCCAACCACTCCGCATGCTATCACCGCTGGAGAGGACATAAAAGAATATTAATGTTTTGTTCACATTTTTCGTGTGACCAACACTGATGTCAATATTTAGAACTTTTTACTTCAAGATAAATCATTTTCAGACATTAAATTCAAAAATTATTCATCATTATCAACCTAAATCCTGATATTTTTAAAAGAGTTTGTGAAATTCTGTCCTTACCTGCCAAAACGTCTGTTCTCTCCCACAAGTTCTCAGACATCACCTCTTCAGGAGCTTCCAGGTCATATATCCTGCTTCGCTCATTGTCCAGATCTTCATCCTCAAGCTTGAAAAAGTTTTCTTCCAGACCATTGTCGTCATATTCGCTTTCAATGTCAATGGGTACATGTGTGGTGGGTTCAGTGGTGGAGCTGAGCTCAGGATACCCAACCGTTGTTGAGCCAATACCAGGGACCTGAGAGAACCAATGCTTTAGTTGAAATATTGATAAACTGAATAAGAATGTAGGGTCAAAAAAAACCTTGAAACGTCATGTGGTCTAAAATACTAAACAGCTTTCACAATTTAGTCCATGAAATGGATCTTCATACACTTAATGTGAAAACGAAATTAGTCATAGTTTTTAGTTTTACTGTTACCTTCCAGAAGAACTTGAACTAAACCCTCACCATCATATGTCAAAAAGTTTACAATGTTTTTTTATTTTGAATGGGCTTTGAGTTATGCAGATAAATATACATCTGCAAAACCAATAGATTATTGATATTTACCAATGTCCAAAAAACACTGAAAAATCATTGAAGATGCAGACCCTTAATTAGCAATCATATCATCAAAAATGTTTGTTTCAATAATTTAAATAGTCTACAATATATAAATGTTTGTTTTGGGGCCAAATCCAGAAAGATTTTGTGACTGAGATACAGATTTAAATAAAAGGAAATGCAACACTCTACCTCCTCATTGCCGTTGTTGCCATCAGGGAATTTGTATGGTGTCGTTTCCTCTGTGGCTGTGTGAACATGGCCGTCGGCTGCTGTGGTTGGTGGGATGTGAGGAGAGTCTGCCGTTGGCTCCGGCTGCAGTGGAACGGTTTCTTTGGAGACTGTGGTCTTAGAGAAGTTGAGGAACATCCTGAGTAACTCCTCTGCATCAGTGTAAGCTGAGATAGAGGAACAGATTTTGGAGTAAATGCTATGTTTGAACTCTACCAAGCAGTTCTATAACATGCAGGATCAAGGAGGAATGCAACCCGTGACTTTTATTACTTAAAGGAATTTACCACATTATACCAAATGTAAGCTTTACACTAGGGGCACACTGCATGTTCTGAATGAGCTGAATGTTCCAACACATGATTCACAGCGGGTGTAGAAGTGAGTCATTCATAATAAAGAAACAGTATCTGTGGACCTCCAATAAAATCTCACCTGGTTCACTTCACATCACCTGAGGACAAACATCTGGCACACAGTGAGGACTTCTGTGTCTCAACTTACAGACACTTGTTTTTACAATAGCATTGCTCATTTCTGACGTGTGACTGGGTTGATCGATAGTAGATTAGGAAAAACAGCATGAATGGAAAACTGTTGGGCTGCTTGTAAGGAAATTTGAAGACATTTCATTGGAGGATTAGAGCAGATTAAAAGGGTTTTAATGTGTTAATTTTAATCAACAAAAATTGCAATGTATGAGTGAACCCTCAATTTACATATTTTCTAAAACTGCTAAAACTGAAATTAAAGGTGGACCAAAAATAGTTTAAATCATTAAAAATCTGAACTAGAATGGCACCCAGTAGAGTGCATACCTCTGCCAACAGACCCCTACAATTCAATAGAGGTTAAAGACAAAATAATTAAAAAACAAGGACATTTGTTAGACAAGTCTCCTTACCGAAGTCTCCAGATCCTGAGCCTGAGCCATCATCTTCTCCATCTTCATCATCTATAGGGAGGTCGCCTGATGTTCGGCCCTCTAGGTACATGTCATCTGTCGTGGAAAACGGTGACTGGGAGGACACCAAAAGCTGGAGGGAAGAAAAATTAAATACTCATTAAAATCAAGCAGGAGAGAAAAACTAACCAAGAAGAAGGTGAGGGGAGACACAGATACACATACATCTGTTTCATTCTCACTTGCAAAATTCCTTCCACTGATTGAAAACATGTGAGCATCTCTACAGTCTCACAGTAAGACAATACCTCTCACAGCCAGGGACCTAAGCTGACCACATATGCCACATGAGCATTCACCGGTTTCTGTGACTTTAACCATTGTGTGTATCCCATCCATACTGTCGCATGTACAGTAGACAGAGGCTTGTTTCTTTCTCATTTAACGTGTTTGTGGCAGTAATTTGTGAAACTTCACAAAGCCAGACAGCAGAGATCTAAGCGTGTGAGGAGGAGGAGGAGGGAGAGATAGAGCAGTCTTCAAAAGACAACGCACAGACCAGACAAGTGGACACACACATGGAAAAGACTGCTTTATGTCTTCCCACCAACCCAAGAACTCCACAGAGTGTGATGAAAACCAAAACCCTTCATGTCTCTTTGTTGAAAGCCCTGCTCATATGAGCAAGAAAGACTTCAGCCAAAGAGATGAGTTTAAGTTTTTCATCGGCTTGATGAAATACGACTTTGTCTGAAGTTTAATAAAATGAGCTACAATGACTTCAGACATGAGGTGATATAATAAACAGCTCAGCCAGACATGAAAACACATGAATCTGAGAAAACAGACTGATGATGAGTCTGAAAATAAAAAGTTCAACATGTTGGTAGTGACACACACCCCAAAGGTAGCATATGATAGAAACGTGCACACACACGTGGATGAATATGGCCCATTGAGAGCTGAAGTATGTCTGGTATGTATACTATGCCTCCACTAACACAGGTGCTGAGAGAGGGAGAAAGGGGGGAGACTGAAGAAAGGAAAACGAAGGGGAGAGACAGGGACAGTACTGTATTTTTCTGGTAATAAAACAGGTGCTGAGGACAGAGGAGAAGATGTGGGAGGTGAACCCTTCTGTCTTTTGCTGCAATATATATTGATTCAGAGATGTAAAGGTATAAATACATTCTTAAAGCATCTGTGCTCTCTATCCAATATAGCCTTTCATTAGACAGTGGTATCTGATTTGATTAATGGCATGAAGGTCTTTCTGCACGTCATTTCTATTATTAGAAAGTACATGATTAGACTACAATACGACAGGAATGAAATGTTCTACAGATGTGACATTTGTGTTTTTAACTGCAGACCAAACACTCAATGTTATTCTTCAACATATCAGCAAGCTACATGTTTATGCATCTTTGGGCTTATTAAATGAAATCAAAACTCAGGACAAACTTCATTTCCACAATGGAGCTTGTGATGTTTCTGAACTTTGAGCTACCTGAGATGTAACAACATGACAAGAAACACAGAGAGAGAATCTTTCTGAGAGAAACCAGATGTTCACACAGTGGTGAAGCAGGCCAAACAGAAAATCATCAACATCAATTTCCAAAGAGGACGTTGAAGTCTCATCATAGCGAGACTGACTGGAATAGCAGACGGGCTTCTTGCATTCTCGCCATCTTTAAGCAGGGGATTACAAAAGCAGATGCTGGGCTTGTCACAACAACAACACACAGACACACACAGTGACACAAAACCGCTACAAATGTGACGTCCATCTACTGTCTTTTATGTAGCGCTGCCTTCAAATGGGGTCATGTTTACCATGTTCTCTTGAGGTATTCATGACCTCAGCCCTAGGAATTTCCCCACTTCTCAAGTTGTGACGTGTTTGCAGATGTTTTTAAAAATGGCGGTAGGTAATGCAAGTACAGTTTTCATTGGATGGTAATATGTTGTAATGTTATACTTTGAAAACATATAATACATTTGAGGAAAAAGTTTATAAGAACAGTCTCATCTTTTCCATTAAGCCTTTGCATTTTCTGCATTACTTTCTATGTGTAATAGCTTCTGTGGCTTCTCCCCATAATGTTAATAATAGGTACACAGGTACATTCCCACATCGTAACCACAATTTCTAATACGGCAGTTGAAAGTAGCATTTGTTACATTATACATATTTGACTCCCAGTTGGACATCACCGGTCTTGTGTGTCTGTTGCACTTCAGCTCAGGTCTGTACTGACTGAATCATCACAGAGAAGGAAGCACACAATGTACTCAATGATCTAGACTCCCTTATAAGGCAATGACATCTAACCCTACTGTGACCTCTGGTGTTGTTGAACAGATGGATTCAAACACACACAGCCTCAACCACATACTGCACATTTACTTTAACAACAAAATGAATCTCATACACAGTGATATCAGGCTAGGTTTGTACGGTTGAAATCATTGTCACTATTGATACGGATATATTCCAATATGAATGAATACATAAAATGGCAGATGTACGCACAGTCACCCATGAAATAAATATCTTATAATCTTATGTTTAATATATTTAGTTATTTCCGAGCAACAGTCCACTCAGAAATAAAACAGCGCCATCCCTTAAATTTGATTAACTGGGACAAGAGGAAGGGTTTTTTTGTTTGCTTGATAAATGTCTCAATCAAATGCTTGTATGTTCAAATCATTGTAGAATAATTTTCTGTAAATTGACTTAATATTAATTAATTGAATCAACTATTTGATTTAACTCAGCTTTTCTCAAACAAATGAACAATGTAACAACTAAAATGTGAAATAAAGGCACAACCAGGCTGTCTGTCCATCCCCAGAGGTTACGACTGAGGGTTTACTGGAAGATTTGACTCAGTCACTCAGGGGTTACACACATCTGGAAAACATACACATATAGTGCACAAACACATTCACACTGTATATGACCATCTGGCATCCTGGTGCTTTGTCATAGTGAAGACAGTTTTCTGGAAACAGCAAGGTCACAGTGAGAAAACACTGCAGACACACAACAGGGAATCTGTAATCAACATATTTTGTTTTCTGTGGCACTGACACTTATTAAAGATGAGTATTTCCCCAATGAGCTGGAAGTCGGCCAGAGAGCAGTCGAGTAATGAATGAGATTGTGTAATTGCCAAAAGCACACAAAAGATCCGCCATCACCATCGCGAGAGCAGCAGCGTCACACAGCGCTGCGTTCGAGGGGGGGGATGTTTGACAAAGGCTACGAGTCATACAACGCTCCTCCACTTAACACTAAGTTGATCTACTTAGTCTTGTGATGGCAATTACAGCCTGTAAAGGCTTCACAAAGGAAGAAGTGTGACCGTTTTTAAGAAGGGAGATTTGGTTCTGTCTCTGTAGATCTGCAATTGTACTTTGTACAAAGTGTGACACAAATAGAAAAGTAAAAGAACATCATCTACGGTTGTCTTCACACATGAAAACTGAGATGTTTATCACAGTGATTTGAGTCTGCTGAACCCAAACTAATATCCTAGTCTCCACAGAGTCCCCTGACATTCAATATGTGATAAAAAACCTGGGTTACAAATCTTTTTAGAACTAGTTGTACATGTTTGACAAAGGTGTGAAAACTCCTCAAGGGTCATGCTGAGATTTCAACACAGACTCAACCAGCAAAGTCACAAAAATGCCATAGAAAAAGTTAGGATGCTTAAACAGATGTGTACGGATTAGAACTGTGTTGTTGCTAATATGTTGTGACCGAAAGCATGCTACTGATTAAATGAGCGAGAGCACATGAAACATCATGTTCACCACGCTGTACAGTAATTCATCAAGGGACGTCGGCCGAGCAATTTTGATTTTCATGTATTATCATTTAACCATTTCTTATGTTGGGAAAGTGAACTTTTGGACAGGAGTTAATTTGGTCTTCCTGTCATGTGTTTGGGTAATGTGCTTTAGATGCAGCATGAAGATAATCATTAACATTCTTCCTCCTGCCTTTTCTGGTTGGATTAGACGACTACGTGTGCCTGCCTGGACTAGCCCAGTGGGACTCACTGTGAGTCACCCATCCAGAAAATGACACAACTACAGGCTCGGAAACTGCCAGCATGTTTGAACGTTCATCTCTGAGATGTGAGCAATATCACCGACTGACTCAACAAGTAACTCTGCAGCCACCTCACTCAAGAGAAAGAGGAAGTTTCAATACATGACGTAAGCCATCACACCCAGCAATTTAAGACCGGAGTCAGTGGCATAAAGCAAGAGGGAATGAAAGCGTATGTGGACCAGAGAAGGAAACATATCACATAGCAATAAAAAAAGGTGGTTTATAGAGGTTGTATTTTCAGAGTTTAAAGATCACAGGGCCTTGGGTGCAAAGAAGTGGCAAACTGTGTTTGTTCCCCCATTGAGCATGTGTGTGCTTTCTTTTTTCCACAACAAATATCGAGCGGGACCGTCTCAGGTTTCAGCCCCTCTCCCTTTCACAATACAAAGACCATAAATCCTAAACATCATGCATCCACGGGAGAGGTGTCAGAGCTCCCTGGCTCTCAGTTTGGGGACTTTTACAGTCAATAAATCACGCAGCCGGGATATTTTTCACACTTGCAACAATGAGCAGAGCTGTGTTTTAGTCATTTCCAGGTGTTTTCCAGCTTTCCAGCACAGAGGGAGAGAGGAGAGCAGGGGGCAGAGAGAGGCAGGAAGATCATTTTGGTTTGATTCTTATCATTTGTATCCTTGTGGAATATTCACTTTTGCAAATCATGACATTTTAAACCTGGTGTGGGAGATGAATGCAGAGCAGGTCTGGAGGTTTGGGGTCTAAATGTCAGAGTTTGGAGCTGGAGGCTGAACAGACTTTGGCCCTGTGTGAACTTGACACCAACTGGACGCCTGAACTTGGGCTGAATCAACAGTCTGAGTTATCAGCAAAGCCTGGATTTGTCCAACAAATAAAACATCTCTTATGTAAATGTACCGTTGCTTCCTGGAAGATAACAGCTAGCTTTAGCTAATTTAGATTTCACATTTAGAAAAAAGGTAAACGTCCAGGTGGACCAATTACTGAGAAAAATGAAGACGCCGAACAAACCAGGAAGATTTAATATTATAAATAAATATATATATGTGTGTTATTTTTAAATAGGTATCTACTGATCTTAGGTGAACCTGAAAGAGAAACTGAAATAACTGAAATGATTTAAACGTCGCCTCTTTTAAACGGCTATTAATGATAAATTAGAGCCAAAACTCGAACTAAAAGATAAAAAACCAATTCAACATAATCGAGTTAAACAATATTCTTATTTTACATGAAGGTAGTTTGGTCCGATTTTAAAGTAAAGGCTCAATTACAGAAAAAGCCACTCACCTTTTTCTCACTGATAATCCCAGTCGCCAGCGCGACGAGGAGCAACAACCACAGATTCCTCATGTTAACTTCCAGACACACGCGGCAGCTGAAGGGACACGTCTCCAGAGAGAGCAGAGGACTGAAGTGCGTGTGGACAGAGGCGAAGGGAAGTCGTTCGGCGGAGTCCTCGTCACGTTCCTCGGCTGGTTTTCTCCGCTGGACCTCGGCTCCTCTGGACGCGCTGTGATGTGGATCCTCTGGAAAAGTTGTTTGGACTGGCTGTGCAGCGTGGCCCCGCGGTGACGTCAGCACGACGCTACGTTACGTTCACCCAGGAATGAGAGGAGGAGGAGGAGGAGGAGGAGGAAGAGGAGGAGGAGGAGGAGGAGGAGGAGGAGGAGGAGGAGCCCCAGGGAGGTGGGCACGCACGCACAAACACAAACACACACACACACACACACACACACACACACACACACACACACACAGACACACACACACACACACACACACACACACACAGACACATCCACACACTCACAGACACACGCACACACACACACAGACACATGCTTAGGAGTAGTATCTATCTATCCATCTTTCCTTCTATCTATATTTTTATCTATCTATCTTTCCATCTATCTATCTATATTTCTATCATCCATCTATCCATTGATCTATCTATCCATCGATCGATCTATCTGTCTGCCCATAATATTTATCTGACAGCTGTCATCCCTACTTACTTTCCCAATAAAACTATTTTACATACATAAAGATGTTTTTTCTAAAGTCATAAAAAGACAAACAATTGTTGGACATGTACGTTTCAATTAGAGGCCCCAAGAGACTGGATGAGGCGAACCCGGTGAAACAAAAAATCTGAACAAAGATATGTGTATCAGAAGTTATTTTTCCAATCCCACTGATGATGCCAGGATGCACTAGGTACTATTGGACTAAACAAGTTGACGTGATATATAAGAGTCACACTACACACTGATACATCAGCATTAATGTACGTTTCAGTCACAGGGTGGGTTTCATGAGTATCTTGCTCTTTTACCTTTGTTCCTACTGGAGTATTTTAATACTGTGATTGTCATGGAAGTTTTCTGGAAGCTGGTGAAAGGAGAACTCAGGCAGCAGCTGATTTCTTCTGCAGAAGTTATTAAAGTGGACATGACGCATCAAGGAGACCAGAAGGTGCTTGCATCATCCATTCTAACAGCACATCCAGGAATGACTAGAATGGCTGTCACTCAATATGTTACATGTAGGTGTAGAGTAGACACTGCAATGCACTGTTGGTTGGTCCTTTATCTATGTGTGGAACGAGTCAGGCTCCACTCTCCAAATAGTATATAGATATAATGTGTAATATACAATATATACATAATATGTAGTGGCATATACAGTAATGTGTGAGGATGGTCAACAATTCCTCAACAGTGATATTACTACTTAAGATTGAAGTGCTTCTTTAATTACTATATTTATTTCTCACAATGGACTAATATACAAAAGTCTCCTCAATGATTAGGTTAACTATACCCTTGTCTACTGTTTACCTTACAGATATTATAGATTGTTATGTTAAGGATGACTATCAATTTAGAATGAATAGTACCCTGAGTTATTGTAGGATATATGAAAGTATGTGAATAAACACTTCTCTGAAAGTCATTGTCTTGTGGACACTACTGGGTTGCTGCTCCCCATATTCAGTAGTTAGAAGTTAAAGTGACTTCGCTTAAAAAATCCTTAAACACTAGTTTAAAGGAAACACTACTACATTCTGCTTGTTGTGATAAATGAAGTTCAGCATCAAATTATAACATTTCTATGAACAAATGTCAGCTATTTATTGCAGAATAACTTAATAAACATGATCATGAAAGAATTAATGATCATACCTGTATCCCACACTGGTTTCATCATACTTGGTTTACACCCCAAATAAAGGGCTAATCAAGGTTTAATGTGGAGGAGCATCACCAGCGAATAGCATTTTAATATGTAGATATGACGCCATCTAGTGCAAACGAATGGTTACAACAGCACAAACAACACATTGAAATAATCAAAATCTTTTTTTTGCTGTTGTACCAAGACAATGAATTTCTCTTGTAGCTAATGTTTAGAAGACTGCAGTTACATATTTTTAATATCAGTGGATGTAATTCAGATTGATTTGACCCATTAAGTCATTTTACTGTCGGATCTGTTCAGAAAGTTATCAAAATCAATTAATAATTTAAATAATTTGTGGGTCATTTGGTGACAGAGAAACGGAATTACATTCACTATGAAAAAAGAAACATGAACAAGTAAGGACATAGTGATTCGTTTTATTGGCAATTTGTATAACACAGGAGACAACAGCCAAAATATGAAGGGTCTGGCTTAACTTGTTATAAATAAGACACAGTACAATAAGGAGGGATTCTAACACATATTGCTTGTGAAACCTGAAGATGAAGCCAAATCTACCAATGTTTCCTCATAAACTGTTGTGTCTATTGGCTTTGACCAGTTTAACCAAAGAGGGATTTTAAAGGCCAATAAAGAGATACAGTAGATCAGACCACCCAGTCATGGTTAAGAGAAAAATTACAGAAAATTAGAAAAAGCAAATATTATTTTGAGAATATTTATTTTTCTGCTTTCATTCATCTCATGACCCCTGAGATTTATCTTTTGACCCCTTGAGTGTATTCTGAACCAGCACTGTAAGGTCACTATAGCTTTGCCCCAGAACGGTTTCAGTTGGTCGAAGGCATGTGTATCTTTTCACTGAGGGTCTGCCTGTAACATATGGACTACTACACAGACTTCCCACATTTATATTTATATTGTTTTTAGCATTTGTTATTTTTTTTGCTTTAGAAGCAGTCACAGTCATCATCATGTGTGCTCCATGTGTAATAAGAGCCTTTTATTCTTGGGCAAATGTCCATTTCAGACACAATCATAAAGTGAGACAGTTAATAAAAAAATATACATAATTGTTTTTCTGTTTGTTTTTTAAGAAAGAAGAAAAACTGCAGAGGCAGCTTTTAGTCAGTCATGTCAACAGTCACATCAGAAAGAAGGCTATCATCTGATAAATCCTTGTCTCCCAGAGCAGTAAGTGTTTCAAGAACAGTCCCTGCAAACCATCCAGAAGACAGCATGCATGCTCACTCATTGACATGACTTACTCACATGTAATGGACGGGAGCCAGCGTTAACATTAACGCACTGACAGGTCAAAATGTCTGTGGTGGAAAGGGTCTGTTTAGACAACTAGTGACTGATGATATTTAACTCTTTATAAATATAACAATAGCCTTAATACAGTCACATGGCTCCCAAACCCTTTTCAACTATAAAATGAGGGAACATACAACTGCATGTAAGCTGGGTATCATATGAGTTTGGTTTCACTTCAAGTGCTGCTGCCTTTCACCTACACATACACAGAGCAATACCAATGTTTTATCCACAGATATGATTATATATGAAGACATCCACCCATCTGAAATGACTCCAGCATTCCTGCGAGGTATATAATGACACAGTGAAATCTCCAGATGTTTGGATGGAGGCTTGATCTCGGCCATAGTCATGGCAAAGTAAAACAATGAGGTAAGTTAAAAAGAATTCATAGCCAGTTAGAGAGGTTCAGGGTCAAACAATCATATTTAAAGCTACAGAGTCTGTGTGATGTCAGTTTACAGAGCGAAGGAGGCACTTCATCTGATTCCTGGTTTTACGTCTGATGTTTTCAGATTTCTCTTCCAAACTGGAGTGATCTGAATCACAAACAGAAGAAAAGACATGTGTGACCTGAGCTTTAGCCACTTATTTGACTCTAAATAAAATGATGATCCTTGAATTTATCAATCAGGACTTTGGGGTGAGAAGTGGCCTCAGAACATGAACGTGCAGAGATGGCATATTCTACACATTGTGGCTGCGTGTCTATTACCAGTGAAGGCTCTAGATGTCGTCCCAGAAATGACAGCAGTCGTCGCCATATCATCCCGCTGCCCAAGAACATGAAGCCCGTTACCAGCCAGAAAACACGAGGGTCCTGGTGACAAACACCAACAGATAATCACAAAAATGAATAAAGGTATAAATATAGAAAAACAGTGTGTACAGCGTGCAGGTAAAGATACATGGACCAACATGAATAAGGAATACATGCAGGGAAACACACATAATCTCAATATTATATCTAATAAATAACTTTTCTATAAAATGTCAAAAATAATGACAATTATGTTTTATCTGAATCTTACGATTTGTCTTCAAGTTGCCCATTTTTATCAAATTCGAAAGTGAATTGTGCACAAGTCAGAGAAAAGTAAAACAAGCAAGAAAATCCTAATATTTGAGCAGGCGTAAGCGGCAAACACAAAAGTGAAACACGTGATGCAATTCTTTGGCAGGAAGGTGTCTCACCTCTTCAAAGCACGACGTCAAATTCATTCCAAAGGCCACACCAATCAGACCGAACAAGGTGAGGGAGAAGGAACCCATGGTCAGCTGCAGGTTCAGACGCATCATCACGTTACGATTGCTGCAATAAAACAGACACTCATTTAGAACCAACAACTCGTTCTGTATCAACAGAATAAAAATATGGATCTTAATCATGTCAGAGCAAAAAGAACAGCAATTACAGACATTGTGAGTTTCAACGTTATCAAAGCAGTTTCACACAAAATGCTGTAAATGATAAGTCTCATAAAAACACACTCTGAACAGTAAAAACATTCTGCATACAACAGACTAACAAGTGGCAGTTATACATACACTACTTATAGAATATAAATACACATACTGTAGGTAAGGGTATAGGTAGTGTACACCCAGTGTGTGAGTGCCTTTGGTGTACCTGTCTAGATTGATAAAGATGACACTCTCAGAGTCGTCTATCAGCCCTTTCAGTTCTCTGGCCTTGTTCCCCAGCTCCTCAGCCTGAATGGAGCAGTTCACAAACACTCACTCACTGTACACGAGCCAATTTCCCCCCCAGGCAACAATACTTATTTCTGATTTTTATCGGATGGCATTGATATTGTATTTCTGTGCTTTTGATATCAAAACAAACAGAACATGTGTCGTTTTGTTCACAAGTCTTGTACAGACCATTATGCAAATCTTCTTGTAGCTTTAAATCTGCTTCAGTTGAGTCACAGCGCTGTTGTTAGTTCACAATTTCATAAAAAATACATTCATCCATTACTGAGCATACTTATTTGAATTAGTTTATATCTAAAATTAGAATGTACTGAGTAAAAAGTGAAATGTTTGCTATGTGGGTGGCGATACCTGCATAAAGTAATTCTCCAGTAACAGTTCCATCTCCTCAGCATGGTCAATGCCCAAACTGCTCTCCTCACTAGAAAGGCAGACAAAGAGTCATATAACTAAATATCACTTCACATTTGACCATGTGGCTTATTGATGAGGCTTCTGACTTTGGATCAGAGGATTGAGGGTTCAAGTCTTGACTTCTCTATCTAGTTTGTTTCTGGAAAGGAAAAGGACCATGTAACTTAGAAAACATGAAAAATGTATTTTGAGTAATACCAATGCTTAATGGTCATTCCATGTTTCATCAACAAAGTAAATGACCATCACTTGCATTCTATTGTACATGTTGGCTTAACAAACAATCAAAAAGTATTCAAGTCCTATTTGTTAGTCAAGTTAAAAGAAAGATAAATCAGCACAGAAAGCAGCACAACTTGAAACCAAATTTACCTCTAACAAAACCTAACCCCTACCAATGAGGACAACTGCACAAACAAAAATAATTTGAATATGAGCAGAAAACCTTTTCAAGGCTCAAACAACTTGTATGTGAGTGCATGTGTAACGTACAAAACTCTTGGGTCGGTCCACTTGGTCAGACAGAGTTCTTCAATGATCTCGTCCTCATCCAAAATCTTCAGCAAGGAGTCCTTAAAAACCTTTATGTCCGTTTCCAACTCGGACAAACTGTCAGGGACACAAGACAGACAAATCAAAATGTAAATGTTTAGGTCTAAAACTACCAGTGTGCATGTTGGCAGATGAGAAGCAGTGAAAGAAAACTGCAATCCCCTGCCACACCTAATCTAGCCTCATTCAGAGGAGCTATGTTGGTGTGTATGGATGTGTGCTTTACCTCTTGCTGTTCTGCAGCAGTATATGTAGTTTACTTCTGTCAGCAGAAAGGATTTTAGGATCCACTAAGGATTCCAACACATCCAATATTACTGGTTCGACCTCATTCAGCCGGGTTTGCAGCGTGTTAACCTATTGACAGATACATGAACAAACACATGAACAAGCCTTTACCTCATGTATGTCCTCTGTTTACAGAGTTAGAAAATGCTTGGATACTCTCTAATCTGTCTCACCTTGTGCTGCAGTATGGCCTCCAGTGCTCTGAACTCAAAGGGCAGCGAGTGTGTCTGTAACGCTAGCTGAGGAGCAAACTCCAGCATCAACCAGCGTTCCAATCCCAGACCACGAAAATCCAACACCAAGAGGGACTGTGGCGTTATGATGGCTTTCAGAGACTATGGGAAGACAAGCGGGATGTTAGCAGATGTTAGAAACTACTGAAACCTGTACTCTGATACCAGAGAGAAGAAGATTATAAAAGGGACTCAGCTTGAAGTGACATGAATTTGTTTGGCAGTAAAGCTACTTTTAGACAAGCACTGAAGTCTGAACATTTTCCAGAGGGGCTGTATGTGAGAACATAAATGTCAAGAGTCTGTTGCTCCCAACATTTTTCAGATCTTTTCCTGCCAGCCCACTCATAAAATGTCAGGAAATGTCAGTGTGAGCGCTTGTGAGAACCTGAATTTCGTCAGTAACAGATGCATACAGGACATTTCACATGTTGATGTGTACGAGTGTGAGCATCTGTCTGTATGTAAAGATCTGTGTTTGGGAGGCTACAAGCTCAATAGTTGACTCTGATCTGTCAATATTTGCAGTGAATGACCTGATAATTGAGAACCTGTTATGTAATCAAGCACACTGGTGTGCTCTGAGGGGTCTCAAGCAGACTTCACACACGACCGATATACGACTGGACTCGTCAGCAGAGGAACACCAAGACGCAGTCACAGCACAGAAAGCTTTCAGTACTTCAGGTAACACACCAGCACTGCTCTTTATTTATGTTGAAGTTTTTTTTTTTGCACATAATCAAGCACAGATCCAGACGCGTGAATATCACTGCAGTCTACGTGATGCACACCTCTTTACTTTGTTTTTCTAATAGTCAAGTAAGACTTAGTTGGTTAATAAGAAAGTTAATTTTTTTTTGTTCTGTTTAAAGTTTAGACAGAAATACAGCACATATTGTTGGTGCATGGTGTATATACAGTTCTAAACCTGACAGTGTTTCAAAACTGTAAGTTAATACAAACAGGCCGGACTCTAGTCCTACATCTTTACTATTCAGCAGGCTAAGTGCAAGCATTTTTATTATTTTGTGTAATTATAATGCATTTTTTAAAATTTCAGTTTTAAAAGTGACCCAGAAGATATTATTATACTAGATATTATTATATATTAATACTATTAAAACATACAGAAAAAAGATTACTACAAAATAATTTAACATGTGAGAACTTTGCCTATTTCTATTTAACAAAATATATTTTTTGCTTATATAATTTATTATATTGATATTGATGATTGATGACTAAATTTCTACTTTCAATAACATCCTCCTGATGTGTTATTGTAATTGCAGGATGGCTGTGAAGCTGCTCTGTCTCTGCCTGCTGCTGGCTCTGTTGTGTCCCAGCTGGGCCAAAAAACAAACATGTCCAACATCTGCTTCCAGCTGCGACGAGTGCGTCCAGTCTGGTCCGGAATGTGCTTGGTGCACTGCCCCTAATTCTGACGTTCGGTGTCATACCATGAAGGGGCTGCGGAGGGCAGGCTGTCGTAAAAGTCATATATACAACCCTCAGGGCTTGGTGCAGGTTGTCAAGAATGAGAGCAGGTGAGTTTTCAAGTTTTTAAGATTGAAACCACACAGGGAAAAACACCCCAAACACAGACATGCATCAAATTATACTGATTTAGGTATTGCTATATTATAGTTTCATCATTTATTCAAGGCCACAATTACTTTTTAGTTATTTATCATGCTGCTTTTGACTCATGAATCTGTGCAGCACAGAACCAGCAGATGCCAAGACCCTGTTCCTCCAGCCCCAGGAGTTCTCGGTCCTTTTGAGGCCGGGTGTGAGCCAGACTTTCCCTCTAACTATCACCATGCCGACAGACCAGCCTGTCCCAGAGCTGACGACAGACACCAACAATGTGCCGGCGGGAGTCAACATCACACTCAGTAGAGTCGTGACTGGACACCCCTTATTTGTACATGTCACCAAAAGTTAGACTGAATTATTGCACGGGACATCCGGAGCCAAATACCTCATGTTAAAAACAAAGGTTTTGCCATAATAATAAATGCTCTGTTCTCTAGGTGACTGTGGAGGCCGCCCAGTGTCCCAGTAAGATTGATGACTCAAACCAGAACAGGACTGGACCCTGGTTTGTCTACATCACACCCAGAGGCTTTCCACTGAGTGTGAAGTTACAAATTTCTCTGGAGTGTGAGTACAACCACAGAACCCAATCAAAGTTATATATATGGTGATAAAGCTGAGTACTAGAAAAGACCCAAAATGAAGACAATGAGATAAAATCAGTCCTTATGAAATAGCTCATTCAATAAGATTAATATGAAGATAATTGTGTCAGAAGAAGGAACAAACAGCACTCTTCTATAATGTTATGAATAAATACATAAAAATTATTTCCCCAGGCCAGTGTGAGTGCACGAGAAGCCGCGAGGAAAGCAGCGTCGCCTGCAGTGGTCACGGAGCTCTGATGTGTGGCCAGTGTGACTGCTACGATTCTCACACTGGACAAAACTGCCAGAGGGACAAAGATTCATCTTTTTCGCAAAATGAAGATTTCTGTCGCTCAGGCCCAAATGCCCCTGTGTGCAGCGACAACGGGGAGTGTGTGGACGGCTTCTGTGAGTGCAAAGAGCGAGCTGACCCGCAACAAAGATACAGCGGACGATTCTGCGAGTGCAACAACTTTGACTGTTTATACGTCAACTCCAAGTAAGATGTGTGAAAATCAGTTATCTAATCTTGTCTACTCTACTTAATTACAAATACAGATTTATATTTAAAAGACTACGATTCATGTCCAACAGAATATGCGGAGGCCATGGGAAGTGCGAATGTGGACGCTGCTTGTGTGACGAGAATTGGACCGATGAAGACTGCAGCTGCTCCATGGAAACTGCCCCCTGTATGGCAACAAACCAGCAGCTGTGCAACGGTAGAGGGATGTGTCTTTGCGGCAAATGTAAATGTGAGCCACCATACGCTGGCCCGACCTGTGAGATCTGCCCTTACTGTCAGAACACATGTCAGCAGCACATGGAGTGTGTGGAGTGTCGAGCGTTTGGGACGGGACAGAAGGACAGGTGAGAATACAGGGGTTCTGAGAAAATGTGATAGGGACAAAATTAAATGAAATCATTAACTAAACACTATCTGTTGCTTTCTCTGAAGATACCATACTGACCTCTTTCTGATTTGAGACATAAGACTATTTGTCTTATTTCATTTCCACAATATAAATTACTTTTAATGAAGAATGCCCCCAATTATTATATTTTACAATTTGAATGCAAAAATTCCTGAATTGCTTGTGTTCTCTCACTCTGCATCAGCTGTGACCAACAATGTGGCTCCCTCAGTGTGACCGTGGTGGAGACCAGAGATGATTTGCCTCAACGTGAAGAAAATATTGCATTCTGTAAAATGATGAGCCGCCATGACTCTTGTTTCTTCTACTACACATTCTCTCACACACCCTCTGGTGGACAGTCAGTTGTGGCGCGGGCTAAGGATTGTCCCCAATCCTAATTGTAAGAAGCATTTTTCCTGTTTAGGTTTCAATGTAAGCTACATGAGTTTTGTCTGTTTCTTTGTTTTATTAACAATGATACTAAAACTTCATAAAACTTTTGGCTTTGCAAATGTTTCCAGTTGTCATTACTTAACTGCACTATACCGTCGCATCATGTCTCATTTAGAGACGGGCTGAATGTCTCTGGCTTGAAATTGAGCTGTTATAAGTCTTGCATCAGCAGAAAAAGAGTTTTAGGTTTATTTTCATCTATGTTTGGTCTCAACCTTTCATCAGAGCATGTTTCCTAATTAACTGTCACTCAATTTGGGTGACAGCAGAAATATCTCATGATTCATAAAGTGTGCTTATAAGACAAGAGGAGACCATACCGCCATTCGTAAAATGATGCAGTTGTTTCTGGCAGTGAGGCTGGTACTGTGCTGAAAGCGAAGGTCTCTGGCCTGAAGACTTAGCTCCTGGCAAAGCTCAGTTTTCTTCTTCTCTGTAGGACAGATAAATAATTACTTCACTAAGAAGAGCAGCAGCAAAGAGTAATAATCTAGACACAATTCTATTCTATGTATTTCTGACTTTGTATGGTATAGGACTCTACACCAAATCTAGAATGTTCATTTGAGCAAATCTTACTTTCTGTGTTTATATTGTAAAACAGGCAAAACAATAATGAAAAAGAACAACTTGTTCTGCTAGATAACATAACAGAGTGAGGGAGCAAAGTCAAACCATGAGGGTGACACCCCAGGTCACAGCAGAAGCAACACAGCAGTGGTGAGCAACAGTTTTGTGTCCAACTGTGCATGACTAGACAACCTTGACTTTAAACACATCATTTAAGTCAATTAAAGGTTAACAGGAATTATTTTTAACTTACCAAATGATGTCACATTTCCCTCCTGGTCAAATTTCATCTGTGAAATAAATAAAATATAGAAACTGTTTATCTACATCGAGGGATCACAGTTTTTCAAGTTTTAACATGTTCCAAAACATAAGTGCACAACAGTAGATTGGTTTGATATTGTTTGGGAATCTAGATTATATCCAGTCTGCATCTGTTTTCATATTCGCTCCTTTACATTAAACATGTCTCAGATCTAACAGTAGTATGTTCAGCAACCACTGAAATTATTCTGGCCATCTACCCTCAGTGAATTTCTTACCACTACAAAAGCTAGAGGCACACTGGAAATAGGGGCATCTGTCACTCTGCAGCGGATGAGGGACACTGTTAAAAAAAAAGACGAGGTAAAAATACATGTGAAGCAAAGTATTTCAACCATAAAGCTGCTTAATTGAAGAGATGACTATAGTATTGTTGTTGTCTTTGACTGCAATAATGATGTTAAAATATGAATATACTGAGCTCTGAAAACGATGAGATGCTCACACTGTTATTTCACTGGATTGACATTCATCAACTCATTTTAGCAGTTAAACCCCAATTATGTTGACCAGGTTACTGTGACTGGTTACGATTGGGTGGATTTAAAAAAAAATACCCTTCATCTTCTGTTTTTAGGAAGTTTTATTTTTGACCATGATGACAATTAATGACAAGGATGACATTAGGTCTGGGCTATAGTGGAATTGGTTCTTCCAGAGAAAGATGTGTATATAATAAAGTGGATGTTTCTAAATTATGTCCAACATACTGGCAATTCTGTCCTGCAAAGTCGTTTTATTTAACCTTAGAAACACACACTGATGCAAATATATCTGTAATTGACTAATATCAATCTATGAGGCTTAATTTTATCATGTATTAAATGTGTAAAAACGATCTGCATATGTCTTATACCAGCTGTAACAGTGAGATCCCCTGTAGTCAGTATACCTTCAACTAACCCATCTCTCATGCTCACCAGGCCACGATGCTCCTGCCTGCAGCAGCTTCTCCTTTCTCACCACATCGGACTGACTCGTTCTGTGTTGATGCCTTGATCCAACATCAGTGTAGCTCCTCCTGTGCACAGACACGTTCCTGTTTCCTCCTGGCACAGTGTACTTCATTGGGCAGAGGCTTCGAGTGACGCCACGTCTTGAGGCAGAAAAAGCACTGAGACAAGTGAAGGGTCGCCTTGGAAACAAGTTCCCAGTAAAAGGTAGATACACCCTGGTGCAGTTCATGCAGCCAGCCAGCAGCAGCCTGGTCTCCACACCACGACAACACACAGCCTTCACGCAGGCTGACATGGCGGCTGTGGAGAGAGCTGGTCTCAGCTCAGATGTGGACACAGGTTGAATGTGTTAAATCCTGGTGTCATTGGTGGAGCCTTCCTGCAGCTGTTTGAGTGTGGACAGTCCGGATCCACAGGTACGAGGAGAATGAAAAGTATTCACACATAAACATGGCAGGGTCAGTTGGTGGAAACACTGGTTCAGCTCCGGTACCAGCAGCTTCACTCTGCCTGAGCTGCGGCTGCTTCCTAACTTTCCTCGCGGTGTTTTCAGCAGCGGCTGCTTCGTGTTATGCTAGCTCCGTTAGCTTGGACAGTGACGGGGACAACTCGTTTTTGTTAATTCTCCGTTTAAAATCCACAGTGACAGTAAACGAGGACACGACGGACACGCGTCTGTTGCCTGTCGATAACAACAGACCGAGCTGAATCAAGAAGTAAAGTTGTGCTTCGGTCCCACACCGCAGCTCGCCGGGTTCATGATGGAGGGGACACTAGCAAGAGCACTGTGCCTGACCATAATGCACCGCGGTGACAGGGACCAACTGGCAAAGATCGTCTATGGTGAAGTGAATCACTCGAACTAAAAAAAAAAAAAACTACCGCACAATGATAGTCAATAAAACTATTATTTTTATAAATAATATAATATTCTTTTTTGTCAATAAACAGACAAACGGATTGATGGACGGCCTTATTATTATCATCACACATGGCTCTGTACATTATTCAATTCGTTTTTATTTGTATAGCGTCAAATCTGTATATAGGAGAGAAGAGATGGGTGGAAAAGAGGAGAGAGATGGGGGGATGGGGAGGAGAGGGGGAGGGAGAAGGGAGAGAGAGCAGGAACAGTTGTGTGCCATCATCATCACTAGTTGTTATAATGAACCTAACTAAGGGATGGTTCAGGACTCTAGGAGGAGGAGATGGAGTGGATTAGCATGTACAGGCGTTGCCATGGTTACCTATGTGATGCTGACCCTCCTTAAAGTAGGAGCATAGACTGGATATAAAAAGCTCAGGACCTTTCTACCGCAGCCATTCGCACAGACTGTGGATGTCACTCGCCCTCCATGATACCACGTGTAGCTTCTTCACGATATCGCGAGATTATCTGCTCAGACGTGTCTGCGCTCAGCCGGCGGGGTTTAGTCAGCATCAGCATCCTCTGCCGGACACAGATCACCGGAAGGATGCTGCAGCGAGGAGGAAGCGTGGGGGATTGTGTCGCTTCGATCTGATCCGATTATAAACAGTTCAAACCCGACATTTAAAAAAAATAGATCTATTCTTTTTCTGGTTGAAACCCAGCGTCGGTATCGCCGTCATGTTTCCGTCGTGTTGCTCCAAACCCGCGGCGGACGGCGGTAAGAGGAGCAGCTCCGTGGCCAAGCTGCTGCTCGGGGTGTTTGTGGTGTACTCGCTGCACACAGCCTGGCTGCTGTACGGCTTCCTCAACACCAGACCCTGCGACGGAGGCAGAGGAGAGACCTGCATCTCCTCCTACCTGACAGCCAGACCCAGACTACAGGTCAGCACAGGCCTCTGATCCCCACCAAGCATGCAGATCACTCAGGCAGCAGTAATAAAACAAGCCTTTCATTTCTGTGAGATCCAGGTCAGCACGACTGCAACGTACAGGGCATCGATAATTAGTGCAATGTAATTTCCATCCATAGAAATATGACAAAAGGCCAATATGTATCAATATATGGATTATGCATCGTGTAATCACAGTGAGGAGGTAGAACACATGCATGGTCAATATCGGATTTGTAAGAGGTTAATCAAGTGTTTGTCACTCTCTGCTTATGTGGAAGAGTTTAAAATGTTCATTTCAATCTCTGTATTAAAGTTATATAGTTGTCTACATTGTTTGCTCAGTTCAATGTAGAAACTATGACACTATTTAACCATCATATATTGTTTTTGGTATATATTGTAGAATTTATACTGAAATTCATAAAAGTAGAGTTTTAAACCTTCATTTGTGAGAAAAATCAGTCTGTAAACAGAAAATAAATAAGAATCTGTTGTTTGTCATGATAATGAATGTATTACTAATTCTTGTATTTATATAGCACAACCTTTCTGCAAAGGCCTCATTATTTAGTTATACCAGAGCAAAAGTCTGCCTCAGTCTTTTCATCATGTTTTTTCTGTTATATAGAAAATCTTCTGCACAGATAATTCAGTTGTCCTCACTTGAATACGTGAGTTTAGAACAACATGGACCTGTCGTCAGAAAGGATTCTTGATCAGTCTGAACCTCCGACCTGATTTGGTGATGTTGAAAATCATCACACATTTTTATTATTCTGAACGTGACAAGGCCAATTGAGTTGTGCTAATCTTTGATCATGTACCGTAATCAGGAAAACCCCTGATGCATTCTTTTCTTAAAAACAAATAATGATTATCTATCTGTCAAGTCAGGATATGCAGTGATTAATTGCAGTCAAAGAATTAAACGTCCACCACATTACATTTTCTGTTGTTCACCATCAACTCACTGCTTCTCCTCTTTTTTATCCAGCTGAGTGTGTTTACCTGCCTCATGCCAGACAACAGCCAACTCAACCTCGCTGTAAAAATAGACCCATTTGACCCACATTCGTCATTTGAAAGGTGAGTTTGACAAGTTATTATTACAACCATGTATCCCCAACTTGTTAGCATCACACACTGTTATCCATGCAAATTAGTCACAAATTGTGTTTTATGTGTAAAATTGAATGGAGCAGTTATAAGTCTGTAAACCTCTTACCAGTGGTGGGACGCAACAAAGCACATTTACTTCATTAATGTACTTAAGTATTGTGTATTTCTACTTTACTTAAGTGGATTTATTTTAGATTCCTTTAACTGTTATTCCTCTACATATATTATCTGTGCCACTGAGGGCACTGCCAAGATTCATCCATAAGGATTTAGACTGTTGCATTAGAGAATGAGTTACACACAGTAAGTACTTTTACTTTTCATCAAAGTATATTTAAAAGCAAGTAGGGACTTACTTTTACTCAACAAGAAAAGTGAACGTGGTACTTTTACTTGATTACATTTTTGTCTATTTATTTGTACTTTTACTTTAGTAGTACTTCCTCCACCACTGCATCTTGCATAGACTCAGAGCCAAAAGAGGTAAAACTGTTCAAACCAAAAACATAGAAACACGCAAATTTAAAACAGCATTTGTAAAAGCTCAATATTAGTATATATATATGACTGTTTTATCCCCTTTTCCTCTTCTTTTCTCCCTCATGTCCCCTCTCCCTCTCTTTCTCTCTCTCTTCATAGGCAGGTGAATGTCTCTCTGCCAGAGGAGACCCGGGCTAATGGCACTCTGTATGCAGTCGTCTATGTTCACAAAGCCAGTGTTTCACCTCTGGAGGACAGCAGAGAAGTCCACTATGCGGCTCAGCTCACCACCCACATCACACCCACACACCCAGAGGGGCAGAGAGACCCGCAGAAGGTAAAATGCAATTCAGCTTCCAGTCTCATATGTCAGCTACCATGTGAAGCGCTATGTAAGTATGTTAATTTTCTGGCTCCATCAGAGGTCCAGCCCCAAACCAGAGAATCCTGTGTCCCATTGGAGACCTCACCTGTCAGTCACCATGATGTCAGAGGACTTCACCTTCAACAAGGCGGGGCTTCCCAGTGATGTGCGGCGATACATGAGAGTGTAAGTGTCCACAGGAAGCTTTGGAGGTCAACGCCGGGTGATCAGGCAGAGTGCTGCTGACTTCTGCTTCAGTACTGCTGCTCGCCATGAGAGTGTTTTGCTGGGGTCATCGGGTTAAGAAGCTATTCTATTAGCAGTTTGTAACACAATTAAGTTGATTATTCTGCTAATTTATTTATCTGAGATGAGACAATACAGAAAAATGATAAACTGAATGATAACAAGAGAAGCATGACAGCATCCAACCTTCCTGATATTAATTTGCTTTGGCAAACTATAGATATAAGCCTTCATTTGATCTGTACACCCTGTTGCATATCCTCTTCATACACCAATAACGTGCATCAGCAGACAGCTGTCGCAAATGTTCCGTGAAGAAATAGCATTTTTTGCATTTTAATTTATTATATACATATATTTGTACGATACATATTTTATACAGCCAACGGGAGGTAAAATGATGTAATAATCAACAAAAAACTAAGATTAGAAGAAAGTATGGAAATAATAATGATCGTATTTACTTTGGTTTAACCT
The DNA here is from genome assembly GCF_024713975.1 of Paralichthys olivaceus. Classification (NCBI taxonomy): domain Eukaryota; kingdom Metazoa; phylum Chordata; class Actinopteri; order Pleuronectiformes; family Paralichthyidae; genus Paralichthys; species Paralichthys olivaceus. Next base: position 14,163,813 of record NC_091105.1, read on the forward strand.
TGTGAACATTCATACCCAAAGTTAGCAACCACCAGCAAATATCATTTTGTTTTTAAAAAATGACTTACTTCAGAAAATAGTGTGCAGCATCAAGAGATGATTGCAGCTCTGTAGGAGTACACTGATGTCATTCAGTCAAATGCATGTGTGTAAGTACAGAATATACTCTGAGCAAACATGGGTGTTTAAATATGACTTTTTTCCCTGACTCCCGTCGTAGGTCTCAGGAAAGACACCAGATGATCTACCTTCCTCTGCTGCTGGTTAATGAACTCAGCGTCAGAGTCAGAGACCTCATGGTTGGACGCTTTTATCCACATGATGCTCAGTAAAATCTTTTCCATTAAATAGTGCATTAGTTAGTTTAACGTGACCATACATGTATCTCTCTGTCCTTCGACAGAAGATCAACAGCAGCACTGTTCACCTCCCTCTGACTGTGTCCTACGAGGGAATCTCTCTAAGGGGATTCAGGTTTTGGGTCCATCTGCAGGATGTGGTTTATTCCCTACGACAGTTTGGTGAGTTAATAACACAACAGATATTTTGTTATATGATGATCAGGTGAAAGTTGATTTAAAAAATACTGATTGGGTTCAGGGTTATTTAGTATTTTTCATTTTAATAGAAACTTATAATGTTTGAGGAATGACGTCCGCAGGATATTTTGATGTGATACATTGCAATACGTTGCGACATTATTATTTTTAAATATAAGCTTTTTGATCTTCATAATAACGAGACCGATCTGAATCCTGAGTTGCTGCTTCTTTGTGTTTATTAAGGCTTCACTGAGGAAAACATTGATGAAATTAAAGAAACTCTGATGGGATCCAATCTCTACCTGTTAGTGCTGACTGCACTCATCACTGCTCTGCAGGTGAGATTATATTACACTGAGTAAAACACCATACCACACATATTGGAATCCACTGAAACAAAGTCTCATGTATTATTTCCGATCACAGTTTCGTGAGTGTCATGAGGGAACGTGGCAACTGAAGCATTGTAAAATTAAAAGCATGTTGTTTTACTGTGTTTGTGATCTTCTTCAGCTCATCTGTGAATTCCTGGCTCTTAAAAATGACTTCAGCTCTTGGAGAAAAAAGAAGAACATGGTGGGAATGTCCAGAAAGTCAGGTGAGAACATCTTCAAATGATTTTAAATAAGTTTGCATCACTAAAGGCTTTGTTGAGTCAATGTAGGAGGGATAACCAGCAGTAACAAGCAACATTACAGTTAAGCTGTGTTTCGACCAAAATCACCTGGTCCCTGTTGTTCCAGGAGCGTCTTCAAGGAACTAAAAGTTTCCTGCAGACTAATGTTCATCTACGTTTCCACCTCGATCTAATGACCAGGGGAAAAATCAAACTGATGACGTATGAAAAAGCAACAGCTACAACAAGCAGTTCAACTCTGGTCCTCTAGACCAACATCATGCTGACGTTGATCAGAAAATAAACAAGGACTAGTAACAAAGTGTTTTTAAATCACCCAAAATGTCAGAGTTAAAGTAACAAAACTAAATTAACTAGTGGAAGTAAAACCGTTAATTTAGACCCTGGTCCCTGCAAAGGTTCCTGCTTCCTGGGAAAAGTTCCTGGAGTTGAAAACATCACCTGAGAAATGTTGAAACAATACCAGTTAGTTTCTTTCTCCCCCCCTCTCTGTGTTTGCAGTTTTGTGGCGTAGTCTCAGTACTTTGCTGATTTTCCTTCATCTGCTGGAGGAGACCAGTCTGCTGGTGCTGCTTCCTGTGGGACTGGGGGCGTGTGTGGAGGTATTTAGGGTTTTATCTGTCACCTCCAACAAAACAAGCGTGACGTAAAGATCCAAACAGTTTCAGGTCACTAAGAGTGTTTTCTCTCCAGGTGTGGAAGGTATTTAAAGTGTATAAGATCCATTTGCTGTGGAGAAGCTCCAACCTGCACGTGAGTATGTTGTCATCACCGATTTGTGTTCAAACTTAGTTAATAGTTAATATGAATATGTTTGTATGGAGTGGCAGAGCTGTTGTGGTTTGAACAACTTTAAAAGTCTCTTTTAAAATAGCTTAGTCCGGCCTCCTGGCTCCAGCCCTGATGTTAACAGTTTTTCCATTTTATTTCTTTATTTCTAACACTTCCTCTTCTCTCACTGTGCAGTTGAATAAACTGGATGAAGAAGAGAGAAAGACACTGGAGTATGACACACAGGTATCAGTATGTTTCTGTCTCGTCTGTTAGACCTCGGATTCTATGTCTTGGCCTCCATCTTTGTTTAATTGAATGTTTTGTCTGGTTTTCTCTCCAGGCGTCCAGATACTTGTCCTACTTGGTTTATCCTTTGTGTATCAGTGGAGCTATTTTCTCTCTGGCCTACTTACGCCAAAAGAAGTGAGCTGTTCACCATTATTCTGCTTTGCCGCATAATTCAAATGCTGTCTTAGTGCAGTGCCAGCAAATATGCAGGTCCTGCGAAACATTTCAGTACAAGCATCTCAGTTTTCATCCAGTCAGATTCAAATCAGACCTGTGAAGTAAGATGTTTGTGGTTGTTATTGTGTAGCGTTACCACCAGATGTACTGTATATTAAAAGCTGGTAGATATACTATCTGTTTTCCTGATTGTTTAACTAATATTAAATTGTATTGTATGTTGACAGCTATTATTCCTGGTTGATCAACAGCCTGGTGACTGGTGAGTCATTTTTACCAGTGAAAACAGCCTCATCTCTATGACTCTATGAATATTAATATATTGTAATATATAATGATAACTTCATTGAATTAGTGTCAGCGGATACCTTTACTTTTATATTCACATCGCTTATCTCCTCACAGGAGTTTACGCCTTTGGCTTCCTGTCCATGGCCCCTCAGCTCTTCATTAACCACAAGGTCTGTTCTGCAAAACTCATCAGAGACATAAAAAAATAAAAACAAAGTGTTTTAATTACCTGGAACAGTCTGATGATGGTGCTGAGTGAACCTCAACTGTATCCACTCCTGTCTTGTGTTTCTTGTTTGGTTGTCAGTTGAAGTCTGTGAGTCACCTGCAGGGGACGGTGTTGATGTACAGAGTGAGTACAAACACTTCCTGGCTCCATCATGCTCATGTGCACCCAGCACTTCTTACTTCAACACAAAATAGTCCCAGTTCGCATGTTATTTAATCTCCTTTATTCAACTCAGACTTTTGGTTTCTCTTGTTTCCTGCTGTCAGATAAAACAACCTTTTAACTAGAATGGCACTCTTTCAAACTCCCTCATGCCTTCTCTTCACCAGGGAGTGAACACGCTGATCTCAGATCTGTGCTCTTGCGCCTCCTTTTTCTCTGGATCCTTCTCCTCCTCTCATCAACTCTCCTGCTTCAGAGATGAGCTGCTGTTCCTCCTCTACCTCTACCAGCGAAGGTATAAGATGTAAACCATAGACTGTGTATAAAAATGGACGACATGAAGGCTCCCCAAAAGTGAAGCCAAAGCTAATGGATCGCCCCCTGGTGGTTAGTTTTTTGACCCTATAAAAACAGGGTGAAACGCCATGATTGACAGCTCCAAATGCACAAGATGACGGCGTTCATATCCAGCATATTTTGGCTTCATATCTATCAGTCTCTGGTGTAAACAATGTTACTACAATGAGTACTGTATGCTTGTGTTATTGTGTTTTGTAAGATACCTGCTCTCGTCTCATGTTTCCACCAGGCTTTACGCCGCCAAGGCCAGAAGACGAGACTCTGGGAGCCACAGCAAGAAAGTAAAAACTCAGTGAGGAGGCGAGCAATGAATCATTTTCTGAAGTGAATGTTGTGAAACTCATCTATGAAAAACAAAAAAAGGAAGATGTGAAACAGAGACCTGCGTGGGACTCGGCTTCATCAGATCCAAGGCGTCTGGTTCAGCGTCTGGATCCTTACTGCTGTACATTCACAGTGCTGCTGCTTTTTGCTTGACATTGATGATTCCTCTGTTGCTGCTGCAGGGGTCGACAGTGATTCACTCATCTATAGGTTCTCTCTGCTGCACATGTGATGCTTTCTTCTGCTCTATATGCACATGTGGGTGTTTCCTGACACATTGTGAAGGATGGAGCTTCCCACAGCACAGATAGTTTGAAAACCATTAATCAGCTCCCATCTGCTTTAACTAGACTTGATTAGACTAGACTGAGTCCGCTCTTTTGCATCACTGAGTTTTATATGGCTGTCTTAAAAGCTTGAATCATGATTTGCCCCTTAACTTTAAGAGGCTCCAAAGAAAAAATTAATAATTTGACATATTTTTTGTATCGATTTATATGCATTGAATATATTCTGTATGCTTGATCCAATGTTTAACTGAAGCCGGGATCGCTTTTAATAATGGCATAAAATGCCCAATAAAATATGAAAGCATTTAATTTAAGCTACATGAAGCTATAATCTTGTATCACATCATTTTATGGATGCACCATAACATCAAATGTAAGTTCTTCTGCACCATCAGCCCAGTGCAGCATTTTTAGGTTCTTTGGAAACTTTGTTATCCTGAGTAAAACGTACACAGATGCCCTCTGGTTTAAACTTGGCTCTGTGACACATTTCTAATGATAGAATCACAGGGTTGCAGATGACCCACATGTTTTCACACAGCAATGAGAAGGATTTTTTTTCCGATCCATTTGTGGGAAATAAAAAATATGCTTGTTTTATATTTTTAATAATTGATGATCCACATTAGGTTCCCCCACATCCTGAAGTTGTATTTACATCAAGGTGCATGGGAAGTGCAGTCTGAGCTGGTCGCACTGTTCATACGACCAGATGTATAGATTTAATGTCTCTAATGTCTAAAATGCCAATACTTCCGTTTTTTTGTATTTTGCCATTCTTTATGTTCACCACCATGTGTTACATACTGAGTTACTGTATTTCCTCTGTCAATGTACTTTAAAATTAAAAGAAAATACTGACTTTGCATCGTGATCATAAAGAGAGATGAGAGGACTGCTCCCAACAAGTTACTGCAAATTTTGACTTCGACTTGATTGAAGGATAAGTCTGTTTCCTGTCACACCAGAGCATCATGGGAAGACATAAACACAGCACTTACTATGGGGGGGGGGGGGTCAATCATTCCCATCCACTCTCAGACATGAGGTAAAACTGCAGAACAACTTGTGCTGGGATCACACCAGCTGCAGTTTAGTCAGCATGGTGATGTTCTGAAGTACTTGGTAGTCATTACTTTACTGTATGAGTACTTAATACTCGCCAGCCGTAACAGCAGGGCTGGTATTTTGTGTATGGGTGTGTTGCCATGGCAAAATTTAATGTGGGAGACACAGACTGTAATTGGTGTTGAGTACTTTGGTATGTACTGTATGTGTGTGTATGTGTTTATGTGAGTTTCTATGGACAGACAGAACTCTGCATGTGTGTATGTGAGATCAAACTGTATCCAGAGTGGTATGATCTACTCTTAGTACTACACACTGAGTACTCGTGGATCAGAACGTCAAGCTGCTGTGATGCTGCGATCTTTACTGTGCTTGTATTACACTGATCTCTGCTTCTTCACTGACTAAACGACTTATTTTACTTTATTTTATTTGTCATTGGAAGTACATTTTTTTATAAAGGGGGGAAAATATAACCAGTTATCTTAAATTTGATCAGCGACTTTGAGAATGCACTGATGTACTCGAGTCTATCAACACGTGGAATCAAGAGACAACACCACCCATTCAGCCGACCAGTTTCTGTTGAGGACATGTTGAGGGTGTGACTGTGTGTGTTTGTGTGTGTTTTGTTTTTATTGTCAGTATAAATATATTAAATACAATATCCCTGATGTGTCCCTTTGACTGTCTGGTTTGGCCTGTGGGAATGAAAGTTAATTCACGGGGCCGCCTCTATAAAAGTGTCTGTGCAGGTTAGGTGTGTACTGGGTGTGTGACGCTGCATTCCTCTGTTGACACTGGACAGATATGTGATGTGACAGATATGACGTCACTGCCGTCAGTCCTGCAGAGAAAGAATAATGTTTACTTACAATATTTGGGATCAGGTTCTATGTTCATGGTTGATTTTGTTTCACTGCAAATACACCTTCACTGACTAGAAGCTTAGATTTTGATTTTCTTTTCTTAGCTGGAAGATTATTTTGACTTACAGGGTCAAATTTTAATGTCCACACTTCAATAATTCATGTTTCTTTCGTCTATTATTTATAGACGTGAGATAAAGGTTGGATTCACCTCTTGACTCAAGACAATAAAGCCAGCGGTTGTCGCAGCCGTCCTGCAGCACAGGTCGAGCTGAGCTGTGACATAAAACATGTTTATGTGTACAGACACACACTGTTTCAGTTTGCAGCCACTTTCACTCAAACAGCAGCAGTGTGACTGTAACTGACAACAGATAAATACAGGACAACAAGTATCTGTGAAACCAGAGCACTATCCAGGAATGTCCTCTCCACACACACGCACGCACACACGCATTTATGCCACCTTGTGGGTGGAACAGCTGCAATCAAACACTTCAGTCAGACACACACACACACAGTGCAGGGCACAGCGGGTTTGACAGGAGATAGCGGAGGTTCAGGTGGTGAACACATTAACACCTGTGATGAAGATGCTCCTCAGCTTTGTGCTCCTCTCCCTCCTCTTCCCTCCAGGTATGTAAACGTTCACTTCAGACTGGCTACAGGTCAAAGGTCAGGGGCTTTCGTACAGCGGCAGGGTGAAGGTGCTCATCTGGATTTAAAGAGTTTAGCTCAGAGGCAGAGATGAGTGTGTTAACCTTTCTTACAAAATAAAGTCTGGTGAATAGTGAGGGATTCAAATCACCCATACTTCCCTCCATCGTTTAAAAGGTTTGTTGTGGATATGAGTTTAGCTTTAGGGCCTTTGTAATTAAAACTAAATGATTCTAAATGATACAACCCGAGATTTATTTTTAGGGACATTTATCTTGCATATATATATATACATGACTGAAACTTCACAGATAAAACTTTATCCACAGCACCTAGACTAGAAGAAAAACCCCTGTGTCACACTCATAATAGCTGTGCTGCTACAGGAGAGGCTGCATACATCAGTGTATATTTTGCTCCGTCTTTACCTGAACTTAAATGAACTTGAATCACTGGTTTAGTCAGTTTATTGTGTACTTTAATTGTGTTGTATTGTTTGCTTCAGTGGTTCTGCAGCAGGTTAATGCTGTAATACTGGAACTGTGCAACTATAGCATTAATTTGAAGATGTGTAACTTCTACACGGTTCAGAAAGATGAAGAATATGTTTTAAAGTGTTTGTTGTTTAGTTTTCTGTGGATTATTCTCATCAGAATAAATGAGTAAATGTGGAATTAATTCCAGTGTGGTGCAAAAGATTTTCTACTTTCCACTGATTGTATTAGAACCAGATTATTCACTCCAGTCCGCTAAGAGTTAAAGTCATCTTATCGGAATTGTGTGTATAGTGGCAAGACCAAAAACACTGCTACTACTGAGTCAATATACCACTCATGCATCGCTCCACCGTCCCGGATTCAAACATGCGCATCAAGCTGTGTCTGTTGAAAGTCAGAGTTCAGTGACTCATTCAATAACATCACATGTCCTGGTTGTCTTGATGTGTCTCTAACAAGAATAGATTCGCAGTCAGGCGTAGCACTGAACGTGTTGAGAATCTGAAGTAGTTCAACTCGTCATCTCTCAGTTTTTTTAATTTCAAGCCTTTGCCAATATTGAGCATGTTTCAGCAAAGCTTTACTCCACCATCGTTTTTGAAAAGTTTATATGGGTCATTCGAAAGAATTCATCACAGACAAACAAAATTCACTTCAAACACTTTCAAACCGACCTGAACGACTTTTCCAGTTTTTGTTCATGACCGTGAGAAAGCAGAGTGATGAATCTGCCTGATGACACGCGACAGAAGAACAATCAACAGTGAATGGGAGGAGCAGCGTTCAACCTCCTCTTCAGCTGTTCTTATAATTAGAGAAGCGAGCCTGACAAGTTTTGACAGTGCTGTCTTTGGGAGTAGCTGTATTTCTGTCTATGTAAATTTATGGCATGGCACAAAGGTCTCTCCCTTTTTTTTTTTAAACTTCCTCTGCAGCCGCATTGAAATCCATAACAAACTTAGCTTCGGTTAATGCAGCAGCAGACGATCAGGAGCCTTAATCTGACTCTGAATTCTTCCCAGAACAGGAGCAATTCTTTCTGCTTTAGCTGTGCGTCATTCTCAGAAGCATCTAGATTCCTGATTTAAAGACAGACAAGATTAGCACTGACTATTGCAGATAACTCAATTGTTTCATGTCCGTAGAGATTGTTGATACCACCTCCTGAAACTTTCCAACACAGTCACAATAGTTTTTCCAGCTTTAGGCTTTTTAACATGACCCCTTGTTTTCAATTGGGCCTTTATCAGCAGGGTTTATGTGTTTATTCGTCTTGTGGACTTCATCTTATCTTTCGTTTTATCTGTATCCATGTTTTTTTGTTGTCCCACCTGCAGCTTTGGCACTGGAATGCTACGTGTGCGCTGCTTCTACCACCAACGAACAATGCAACCAGAACACTCAGGAATGTCAGACACCGCTGGACACGTGCATGACGTCCATCGACACTTTAGGTAACTGTGGCTCAGAAACACAAAGAAGCAGAGAACATGCAGCCTTTCAGCATCAACTAATACTGTGCAGCCAGTCAGATTAACAGGGTTTCAGTCAAAAAGAGCTCCCTTCAACGTCCTTTTTTCTGTGTGTGTGTGTGTGTGTGTGTGTGTGTTGTTCAGGTACATCCATAGCCATAGTGAAGCAGTGTGCCAGTGCGGCCACCTGCACAGGAGCTGCCTCGTCTTCCTCAGTCGATGAAAACGGAAACGGAAACTCCGTCAACTGCTGCAACAGCTTCAATTTGTGTAACTTTAGCGGAGCCGAGTCCGTCCACGTGCACACGACACTTCTGCTTCTGACTGTGGTTGTAATACGACTGTTGTCACTGTGACGCACCAACTGTATAGAAGCTGAGGATGAAGTTACTCTGCATATATATAATGTATCTACACAGGCTGTAATATGATGTTATATTATATTATTTAAAAACGAAAAGATCCATGGTACATATTCAGTTTAGTAACTTTGAGACTAACTCAGGTTCACTGTACGCCCACCTACACCTGCAACCTGCTGGATGGTACTAGCTGTCTTTCACACGGTATCCATGCCTCAGTGCACAATGTGTTATCATCTATTTACTTCCAAATGGGACCATAACTAACTAAATGAACATCTTGCTGCATTGATGAAGACTTGTAACTAGAGATGAAGATCAGAAACTTTTTGCAGCCAATAGATGCCCTCTGTTGGTCATTCAAGAGAATACAGGTATCAGGCTCTCTCTTATAAAACTTCACCAGAGGACGCAGTCCTGTGCTCACGCAGACTCATAAAGTCTAAATGTGGGCTGAATTATTATCTTAATATTATACTAGTACTTGAATGAAATGTTATCTTATGTTCAGGGTTTGTTTTCCCTCCTTTCAATTTAAATTAAGAATAAAATGGACTACAACATGGAGCCTGCCTTCACACACCAGATTAACCAACTGTAGTTTCCAGAAATAAAGAATCTGGAAGGATTAAAAAATTAGAAATCTATCTAGAATAAGAATGTGGACAAACTGATTTCCATTTCATCATTATTTTATTTCATTGTTTTTTCCTCCTATTTGACAAGATGGCTGATTTAGCCCAGCAGACAAAATAAAAACCAGTGTTTACTAGTACGAGTTCTGTACAATTCACCAGTGATACACGCCAGTATAGTTTACAATATACCAACATGAGCAGATTTACGCAACAACATAAAATAGATTGTGTTTTTTCTTTTTTTTTTCATTTTAACCCTGTAACACCCACACATTTGATACTTTCATTGCTGGCTAAACACTGAATCAAATCTGGGTGAAAAGAAGGGCAAAAAACTTTGCTGTTTGCTGTGCAAATATGCTCTTCTCCATACCAGTATACCATGCTACACTAGTACAGTCACCAGTATATTTCATATAGCAGAATGTCATATTCCATGTGGGGTTAGTATTAACAAAGTGACGTGGAATCTGCTGTATTTTCAGTTCAGTGTTTTGTGTCCACTCATGTGGCTCCACATTTCATGTGTGTTTATTTCCCTGGGGACTGTTGTTCGGGAGGGACATTATTAAAGTGTTACACCTGAAAGAAACCGGGACTCGAAGCACAAAGGTTCCAGTTGTGAGGTTTGCTTGAGGGAAATTCATTTTGCGACACTGGTGGACATGGGGCTGTTAAAGGTGTGACACCAGCCGAAGATGAAAAACATCTGAACGATATCGGGACTGAGGGTGAGGAGAAGAACCAAGACGCTGTCCTCACAGAGATCGCTGATGTTCAGCTCATTGATCAGTCTGAAACACGACGTTTCAGACTGATCAATCGCTCAGATGAAGAGGAAGTATCCAGTCACTCAGACTGACTCCTCAAAATCCATATTGTTTTTTTCTTTCCATGCTGGGATTGAATATCTGCTTGTATTCCAAGTCATAAACCGTTTTCAGTGTCGAGGAAAAAGACTGTGACCGCTGAAAACAACACAAAGTCATGGAGCCGATAAAAAGAACAGACCAAACTGAGTGCGAGTAGGGAGTTTGATTCTTCACAGTTGGAGTCTTAAAAATCTGCTCAGATAGGAGCTGAGGAAGACTGCAGGAGGGAGAGGAGCAGTGAGGATGAAACATGAGTGAAATAGAGGGAAAGAGGAAGATATGTGGCTTCTTTCTTCAGGGAGACTGGCGCTGCACTGTCCTCAAGTTTTAACCAACTCTTCCTGCCTCTCCCTCTGTCTCCTCCTCAGCAATTTCTGAGTCTATAAATAAAAGCTGGTGAGACGGAGGGAAGACAGGAGTGGAGGAGAAAAATGGGAGGAGCGACCGAAGGGTGTGAGGCTGTAGCTCCTGACCAAACCGAGACTGTCTCTTTACTGTGAGTTTTCTTGTTGGAGCGTCCATCAAAAAGCACCGTGCACAACCAGAGCTGAACAGAAAGTTGATGAGCATCCATGAAGATGTGGAGGTATTTTCAACTGAGCTGGAGGTTCACATCCACCGGGTCAGAACACGTGACGTCATCATGGCGGCTGGCTGATGTCTGAAGTCTATTCCCACCGTGAAGTTTCATGCAGACACACTGCAGACCAGAGGCAGTCCCATCAGGCTCTGATGGCTTTGATTATAGTTGGATTCCACAAAGACTAATCTATCTGATGTCAACAAATCCAGATCCAGTCGCCCACGATGGAGCTTCTGCCACCTCAGGAATCAGGCTCATTTTAAATATATGTCCAAAGAGAGCGAAGCTGTTAAGTCCCTGATTCAGGAAGAGTTTATTTTGCTCTGTTCTTGTAATAAGAAAGTCACAGTGGTGGATAGTTTAATCCCAGATGAACGGACGACCTCGGTTTAAGCAGGATACAACATGTAATGAACAGAGCCACTGTTTCTCACATATCAGGAGTCACGACTCTGGAGTCTTTTATTCTCCACCGCCGACAGGAACCGTAACCCTGTTGTCCAGGCTAGTGTGGGCGCGACTGGGCCATCATCTTGAGCCGGGATTGGTCAATAACATCCAGCAGGTTCTTGGCGTCGACTGCGAGAGCGTGTGCCGCCGTCAACATCTGTTTCTTGTAGTCCTGCTGGAGACTAGGATGGAGCACAGACACAAACAAATACATGAATAATACAACAGATCTTTACTAGTGGGCAGACAGGTAGTGATTACAAAAGGATGCTATGTGTACAGATTTATCATAGACGAAGCATGAAAAAACTCACTGCAGCAAAGTTTTTTTCTTATGAAGACCCAAACAAAAAAAACAACAAAATGAAAATAAAACAGCATTGAAGGGAGTAGACCCTTTCTTCGAAACACATCTAAACAAAACTAATGTTATGAATAATTATTCCGAGACACTGTGGTGGCTTCTGCAGTGTTCTACGCCATTGTCTGCTGCGGGTGTGGATTCACTGAAATAAACTGGTGAGGAGAGCCAGCTCTGGACTGCCCTCTGGATTCCACTGAGGAAGTGGGTGAGAGGAGGATGTTTGAATTCCATCATGGACGACACCTCTCACCCCTACATGACACAGTGGGGCCTGAGCAGCTCTTACAGCAGCAGACTGCTGCACCCACAGTGCAGGAACGCCTCTGCAGGTCCTTCATTCCCACTGTCAGACTCTACAACACCGTCCGGCATGATAAATAAATGAATGCACTGGTTTTTCTCATGTCCCTCTACTTATGTGACTTGCTCTATTTCTATTGTTTGCACATTATTGTCTCTTCCTCATCACATATATCACTTTTTTGAATTGCTCGTTCAATCATCCGGTGCCAATGCACTTTACTCAATAACATTTCTATACAGACCACTTCTACATGGAAATGTGCATATTAGGTACAAACTCTGCCTTTTTTATTTTTATTCTCTAGTCTACCTCATTCTGACCTGCCTTCTGCTGTAACAATTCAATTTCCCCAGTTTGTGGATCAATAAAGTTAGATCTTATCTAACCTATTTGATTAATGTTATTACTTTGACTCCTATAATTGATCAAATATCTCTTACACTTGCCTTTATCCAATAATTTGACAAAAAATTAAATAAGGTAGTTGTCATTGCATTGAAGCTGCATGATATTGTGTCAGACACTAAGAACTATTCTTTGAGTGCAGTGAAGTTGCTGGTGTGTGATCCTACCTGGTCATCACATATTGTTGGGCTAACTTCATCTTCCCAATCAGCTCCGCCAAGTCAGAGTTCAACAGTTTTTGAGCCATCTCGATCTGTTCAAGAAAACCAGCACAAATAAGACACAGAGTCTTTCCCAACACCTACTGCTGCAAGACAGAGAACATGCATGCATCACTGTGCAAGTGCATGTTTTTATACCTCTCTGTGTGTACTGGCTGGAAGCTGTGGTAATGTCTCGTCCACTGTGGCCAATAACGTCCTCAATGCCAGTCCCACATCCTGGAACGCACAGAAACACACATTGTTTTTGTGATCAGAGCAAAATTATACACAAAACCAATAAGATGTGAGATTATTAAATCATATGGAGTTTTTTAAAGATTCAGTTAAAAAATGTCAGATGTCACATAAATACATTTAATCTAATTAAAACATATGGAAACCTCTATGGAGACATAAAATCCAATACATTTTCACCAAATTGGTTAACACCTAATTCTAGAAGAATGGATTTTCTTTAAGTATGCTTCCGTTCCTCCGTCAGAATCTGGTTAACAAATGATTCACAAATTATACATCTAGAAGCAGGAGCATCAAATATCGTCTGATTGTGGAAACGTGTCCTTGAATTAAAACATTGTGCCTGTGGGGTCGAGAGCCTCAATCTTTATAATAATTTCAGGTTCGCAGCTCAGACTAATCTGTGATTCAATGTGAGCTGCTGAGGGGGAAACACTCCGACTGCATCTGTTACCTTGACCATAGGAACATATTCCTCTGGAGGAGCTGGCTGAATCTTGCTTGACATCTCGATCACGGCTTTGACCAGTCCCGTCACGTTCTCGTACACCTTGTCGTTGGACCGGTCCAGGTTGGCGGTGGGGGGCGGGCTTATCTCGTGGGGCTGCAGCTAAACGGTGAGAAAAAAGAAAAACAGTCAGTGCCACGTTTACTGAATGAAGAACAATGTCTGGAGACTGACGCTGAGAATCAAGCAACTAAACACAAAACAAACAGTTGAGACAATACAGAAGAAAATCATCCTAAGATTTATTATTCAAAGTTGTCGGCACGAATCCTGCTTGATTATAGAGAACATGAACATGAATCATGCATCGAGCTAACTCACTAACAACACTGCTTTTCAAATAGGTGGAGGAAAGGAAGCCACAGCTGGAGCACTGTCACCTTTTAAACTACATCACAGAGGTAAATCAGTGGATTCATGAATAATTAATCAAATTGATGAATGAATGAATGAATGAATAAATGAATGAATGTGTCAGTAGGTTATTTGGATCTAGGACGAGCCTTGACATGAGTGTAGACACAGATGTTATCAAAAGCTATTCTCTATTTCAACCACTAGATGGTGGTGTCACACTGGTACAATCAGATACTGTATATTAATCATGACCATTTAATCAAAAACTAATGAGGAGGGGTCACACTTGAATCAGATTAAAACATTGATTAACTGTGTCCTATTCAAGTCGTGAACTGTTATATTCCTGAATCGAATGCTCTGTTCTTCAGCACTATTTCACTCCTCATCATCTTTACTTCTTTTTTCTTCTTAATCACCATCAACCCAATTCAAATGGTAAATTAAAAAACCACTACAGCCCTGATCCATGCTCACATTATGGTGTGGTACTCCTGCTTCACATATTCATGTAAATTAACATACTATATTTAAGTATTTTCTGCTGCAGTATTTCTACTGGAGTGCGCGGCATGGAAATTCTCTTAAATGGGTTTTTACAAGGTGAACAACAAATGACACTCTCCATTATAAACATAAAGGAACCGCAGATAATGTTAATGAAGCAAAGATAAATAACATTTTTGTCCTGAGCCTAGAAAACTGTATTATTAGTGCTTGATTAGATCAAAATCCCTTCTATTGAGAGTAAAGTAAATTAATTTTGTTGGATTTGCAGTGTGACAGGGGATTAAAGACAGCTAGTGTAACAAAACAAAACCACTTAGTTTCAGATGTTACTTTTAAGAGGAAAAGAAAACAGAAACGATAAAAGCTGTCTACACGATGACTATAGGGATGACACATTTATTTTGTCTGTTCAACAGAAATTTGATTGTTGCACTGACGGAAGAAAAGGAGCAAATGAGTCAATGTGTGATCGACCAGGAGACAAGACGCACAGTAAACACACACAGACAGTGCGCTGCTTACCCGCCAGGGCTAGGTTCAACATTAAGGCAGAGTGCAGGAGGAGGAAGAGGAGGGAGAGGAAGGGGAGCAGCCACGGGAGAAGAAGATAACAGGAAAATATTAACGCTCAAAGCATTAAGAACATGCACTCTGTATATTTGTATATATTCTATTCTATGAAAGGGTGTTTTTATCAAAATGTCCATGCATATTTGCATGCAAGTATATTCTTCTTAAAAAGTCATATGTTTGAGTTTTCTGTGGGTTTCCACCTCTGTTTGTCACAATGTGAGAGTGTGAGTGTGTGTGCGTGTGTGTGCGTACCTTAACTCCGTCGTTGTAACTGTCTCCAGTATTTAGACAGGCCAGACTACCCACTTGACTTTGGGCTCCAGGTCGAGGGGGTTTCTTTGGAGGAGCTGCATGCTCTGCACGAAACATGATATAAAAGTGAGAATTATACTTCCTCACAGCTTTAAAGCCTCACACATGTTAAAGATGTTCTGGACAGATTGTACATTGATCCCATTTAAGTTAGTTCACATCATGGTGCTACGAATAATGATCATTTTCATAATCAATTTGTTTTTCTGATGCTTCCAATGTCTTGTTCTGTTGGTCCATCAGTTTTATTAAATTTAACATGATTTAAGTGCAAAAAGAGGAAGATCCTCACATTTGAATGGGCCCTTAATGGTACCTTTATTATGAAAATGTATTGTGACATTTTAAGAATGGGAACTCTAAACCAGGGACAGAATTATCCTGTGCAGAGCAGTTATATCAAGTGTTTTTCTGCGGTGTTGTCCCAGTCAAATAGAAAAATACTTAAAGTACAGGGAAAAAATGCAAGTCTTCATACTAAGAAAAGAAAACTGTCTTGCAAGCTCTCCACACTGTAGAACTATTTTCAGCTGAATGTTGTTCTATGTCTTCTGCACTCAGCTGCTTGCAGGGCTGTGGTGTATTCTCACAGAATATCAAGCTTGACATGTCCATTTAAACACAGGTTTATTTCCTCACTTTAAGCCAACACGCGGCCGTGTTTACCGACAGATGTGTCGGATTGTGGCAACAGACTGTGAACTCTGCCGACACAGACAAGACACTGACACTATCTGAACATAAAAGATCTGTTTACACAGTGAAGAAGAGCTGAACACAGCCATGTGATGCTTTCTGTGTGAACTTAGAGTAGAAGACAGAAAAAGAAGAGAGAGTACTTGACTGTAATTTTAGAGCACTAGCGGCCTGTCTATTACCTGGTTTGCCAACGGGCTGGTATATGTGCTGGTTTCCCGTCTGCACAAACAAACATAAACAACAAAATATTGGGTTAGAAATTGCACAGTCAAAAGCTCGACAGGAAATTAGAACCTCACAAGCAAAAACCACCAGCTGCTTCTGAAAAATTCAGGGAATCCAAATTCATTTCATATTACACGACAGCGGGTCTCAATTTGTTCTTGTAAAACCAGTCAAGGAGCTGTTTCTGTTTTTTTTAGTGGTGTGTGGTCGAGCACCGTGTTACTAACAAAAATATTCTGTCTGGCGATTCAGGGATGACAGAAATATGTGTTTCCTTTGTGAGTGCAGATCTTTTAAAAAAAACAAAAAACACAGAGAGCAAGTCTTCATCATTTGATGGTTATGAAAATAAAACAATGGCACTTGGTTGTTTTCCTCTGTGTGAGAAAACAGCACAGAGCCTCGAAAGCCTTCAGAGAGTGATGGTCTGACAACCACCAACACCCCGAAATACTCTACTACAGCATTTTACCCACACACACCCACACAAAGACACACAAAGACTCACATTCACATACAAACGAAGGAGGTTTTCCCACCACAAACCACAGCCATTCAATGGGAGGAGGAGGAGGGGGAGGAGGAGGACTTGCAGCGAGATGAATTACAGAGACAGAAATATCTGTCTTGCCTATGGTAACTTCAGACCGCTGTGACAAACTCTGCAGGCATCAGGGACGCAACGGACATGCAACTCAGAGATCAGCTCTTCTGAATTTAACGCTATGCACAAGCTCAGATAAACATCATCATTTCATGTGAGGACGAAGATGAATCACAGAATGGACTCCTATTTGAACTCTTTGAATAGAACCATGAGATGTAAAAGGCATTTACATCAGCATCTCACCATCAGTACGATTTTTAATGAAAATGTGCATCTGACATAGTTTAAATCATTTGTGTCATCTCTAATTTAAGACTGATGTGGTGAGCTCTCTGAAGTGGTCTCACACACATACACCCTCTTTCACAAACACTGGGACTGAAGCATGTTTGTTCTCATTCATGGGACTACTGCTGCAGCTAATGATTATTTTCATTAACGATTAATCTGCTACTTGGTTCAACAATTAATCATTTGTGTGTGTTGCAGGGCCTCTCCCAACTCCCTAAAACTCTGGTGAGACCAGAAGGTTGGTGGTTTGATCCCAAGCTCTTCTGATCCCTGTGCAAACTGCACAGTGTGTGAAGGGCAGCATATAGTGGTTTGATCCCAAGCTCTTATAGTGGTTTGTACAGTTGAGTATAAATACAGTCAATTTACCATTTAAAGCTGCAAACATGGTTACAATGTTCAAAAAGACCAAAGAGTCCAAATTCACCATTTCCTCCTCAAATGACGATTTTCACACTGTAACCTGTGCAATTAGTGGGAGCACAGTAAACTGCAGCCTCCCATCTGATGTCAGATGGAGAGAGTCACGCTTGTTATGGGAATCTGTTGACCCCCTCACTGATGACCCCACCCCCCCTCGCAGGTCACTTCCTGTCCCTGGATCAATCCCTTCAGCTCTAATCAAAACAAACACATGCTTCGGCCAATCGCAGCATCTGAGCAGAACGTGAACTTCCGCCTGCATTTGTCTTTATCGGACATCCTCCTCGCTTTAAAAACAAGCAGCTCAGAAAAACAATTTCTATTTTTGAGATGCGCATGTGAAGCAGGAGAACATGTGATGGAGGGCAGGATTTTGACAGTGAAGATAAGAGTTTGAGGGTGAAACAAAGTTCATCCAGGAAAAAACACCACCACCCTTCACGGCATATTTAGTCATGGTCAAATCTCAGATATCTCATCCTTTTGCGTGCATGAATAACAACAACTAACAATGATAGATACAGAAACAACAACTCACTGGAGGTTGGAGTCCACCATCATCTCTGTCCAGACTCCCCCGAGAGGTTCTGGCGTCTGGTTTCTAAACACACACAAATAAGAAAGAGTCAATTAAACGCCTCTGCATATCAACAGTATTTAAGTTCAGTGACTCAGGGCAGCAGTCGATCAAACAATTAGAGACAGATCAGGTTATTCAAAATTACTTCCATTGTTGTTTCCACTGAGCAGAAAATCACATTGCTTTTCTGTAAATGACTACAAGCTGCGATGGATTTTGATTCCTGGGTTCCCCGTTGAGACATATACCCTTTTAAGGCATGCTGTGAGTTCATGTCCCATGCTGTTGTCAGAATGATGCATTACATGGTGAAAACTCTATCAATAATCTGGTCGATTTAAGGACTTATTAAAGATCTTCATCGAATGACAGCCACGTGCAGCCATTTTAGGAACATATGAAAATAAGTAACCATGACGTCAGTAAATGAGTGACAGTTTGAAGAAGGTGGGCAGACTCCCGCTCTCCAAATCAAAGTTTAATCTTAACAATGATTAAGTAGATGAGGAAATGAAGCACAACAGTGAAGCTCACATGGATAAAATAAATCATCCAAACACTCGTTCCCTGCATGAAACCTCCAAACAGGAACACACTGTACAAAGCTGCAGGATAAAAACCTCCAGGACTTTCACCTGAAATGTAACCCCTAAAAATAAAACCACATACACACGTCTACATTTACAACTAGCGTACATACAAACACCCATATCAATCCATCACGCTCTCACACACAACCATCCTCGCCTACCAGTTTTCCAAGACAGGACTTGAAGACCAGCATTGCCACTGAGTTCATCAAAGTTCCCTGATGAACTGCTTGTGTCCAATTTTTTTTTTTTTACGTGTTGTTGTGTCTTTGTTTTCGTCTTCCAGCCCTATTATATTTTTCTGTAGCTTCGTCTGCCTCTGTAACTGAGTGTTTTCCCTGTCTGAATTTTAGTCTGTCCCAGCGGTTTCATCAAGACAAGAATTCAAATTCAACTCTGGCTTCCTGCCTCCACCACACTTATATCTGACTCTGACGCACAGAGAGAGAGAGAGAGGGAAGGAAAGGAGAAGAGGGAGGGAGGAGATGGAACGTGCTGCCAAAAGTCAGTCGAGCATGTCTACCCTTCTTTCCCAAAACCTTCATTTCTCCACCCTTTCTTCCCACCCACCTCTTTTACTCGCCCCTCCCTGAAGTGACAGTATTATAAAAACAGCCAGCCTGCAACACACACACACAACACACACACAACACACACACAACACACACACAACACACACACACACACACACACACACACACACACCTCCCAAGCTTTTCAGTAATCTTGTCTGTTGTCAGTTAGTGGTTGTGGGTCAAAGACAGACTGTTGACTGGGCTGTTAGATTCTCTAAGCCTAGAATTAGCCTGGAATTCACATAGGCCACACCTGCCTACAAACTCTCTATCTCACACACACACACATACGTACACAATAAAATTCTTGAGCAAAAATCCCAGACATCCTTCAATCAGTGTTTACAGAAATATGCATCCTACATGAAACATTTCCTCTCTCCCCTGCTCATCATGTCGAGGCTCCCTCCGTCAAAACATTTAACATTTTTCACACTTTATCAATGAGGCAGCGACAAGTGATTGTGAGTTTTACAAGAAGAACTTTCACTTTTACTTTCAATCATCCCAGAAAAATAAGAGCATCACCACCATAGAGCCACTTAAAAAGGGGTAAGAATTGAACATCTTGCTCAAGAGCAATAAGGCAGTTCGAAACACGACTTCAAAACTTTTAGCGAATGAAAATATTTCTAGTTGTTCATTTGCGTGGCAACAAATGTAATTCTGAATAATTCTTTTATTAGGAAATATAAAACACAAATAAAACATCTTTCAGATTAATACAAATTAAGCTAATATAACTTATCAAACTAATGAAAGGATTTAGTCCTGATTTGAAGTGGATTCAATGTTGATATTTGTTATTTATTAGGATAATTAATAAGAATGTGATGAGTTTCAGCAAAACCTTCAACAAAATAACAAAAACACAACAACATGCATCTTGGAACTTGAAAAAAATCTCAACAACACAACTGACAAGGCAAAGATGGCATCTTACAGCTTTGCATTACAAGTAAGGATAACACACTGTATCATGCACAACAGCATCACACACAGAGGAGACTGGAGACCTGTTTCTCTGTATTCTTCTTCTCCACAGTAAAATGGATTGTTTAGTAATGTTTAAGGTTATTTGAGGAGGAAACTTTCCAGTTTAGTCAAATGTACTCTCACATTGTTAGTATTGTGTGTAATTGTGTGTGATGCAAATGTGTGTGTGTTTTGCACCGTGTGTTGTGTGTGTTACCAGCAGCATTTCCTCCTGTTCCAGCCACCTCTGATCCTCCTCCATCTGCTGTTGTTGTATCATCAGCTGTTCCTCCATTAACAGGCACTGCTGGCCTACACACTGCTGCATGTCTACTGCCCTGTCCTACACACGATCACACAACACAAACAAACGTGCAACAAAAGAAAACAAGGCATAGCAACAGTCATGCACACCAACAGAGGGACACACGAATGAAGAAAGACATGCACAGTCACAAACACAGGACATGGAGACAGACAAACACATACACCAGACTGATGAGAGGCTGATGGGAGGCAATCGACACACACACATACAAACTAAAAACAATGGTTGCATAATCTGTACTATTTTCATATATGGATTATAGGTTTTATGGTCTGGAATCATGATGCTACTGTTTTTTTTTCCCTTCACAGTATTTTCTCACAGTCTCTTGAGGCTACCAGGCAACTCTTGCAAAATGAGAGATTATGTCTAAAAAGACTCAACAAAGAATTTACTATAATTTAAAAAATAATAACATTTAACTTCTCAGACCTGCGGATTACAGAAGTCTTGAAAATTCAAAACAAAAATATGAAAAAGGGTTTTTTGAAACTCGTATTTCTGGGGCAGTTGTAAACATTGATATGAATAGAAATGTACGCAAGCTAGATGAGTCTGTAACATATTAGCTATTAGCATTAGAATCTAGCTTTGTATATGTTTTAGTTGACAATCCTGTCATAATGACATACCAGTGTATTTGTGAATATGTGTGAGTACGAGTATAAGATTAGTCTCCTACCTCCATTGCAGAGCCCCACAGTGCCATGTCCTGCCCGTGCGGCTGGGAAAGGTGTGCGTGCGAGTGTGTGTGGATGTGGTGGCGAGGGTGCGTGTGCGCGTGGTGCGTGTCCAGCATTGCTGCCTGTGGTGGGTACAGGGCACTGGGCACAGAGGGAAGCGTGTGAGGGCCAGGGTACCCCGCCATCTGACACAGGGAGACAAATGTTACGACTTTTATCGGTTCTCGTTCAGTCACAACTGTAACTCTGAACACTTTGTTTTAAATGATATCACAATCTACGTTTTGTAATTATACACCATATGAAACAGTAGCATGAGTTGTGGAGTTTGTTAACGTACCTGGTAGTGTCCAGGATGCTGGGGGCTGGGGTAAAAACCTTCACTTGAGCGAGGACTGGGATAGCCTGGTCTGCTCGGCTACAGAAAGAGATGGAGAGAATGAAAGAAAAAAAGAAGAGAGAGAGAGAGAAAGACAGAGGGTTGAAGCAAAATAGAGGAGGAGAGGTTGAGAAGGAAAAACAAAAATGAAGTTAAAATGCTTGTTAATTGTTTTTCCAGACTGAACGGTAGAGGGCAGGACACCGGGTCATTCAGACAATCAACACACAAACCTCCAGGAGCTGTTTGTGTGGGTGGGTTAGCTGTCAATCAAAAGGGACTACCCACTGGGCTGCAAGTCCAGCAAGCTGTTAGTTGAACTGGCATGAACTGTCCCTATGTTACACAACAACATCTATGGATCACCGGTGCAAACTATGTCATATTCCTGGATAACTAGTTCCTGGGAAATCTGATTAGATGTGATGCAGAGGTGTAATCAGTGTGTTATGATGTTCACCAAAAACCATGATTTTCAGTACATTTGTTTCTCATTAGGATGTTAAAAATATACTGTGGCTAACCAGGCTAAATGGGGTATAACACATTTCTAATCAGCATAATAATTGGGATTTCTCCTGCTAAAAGACGTTTGTAATGTAAAACAATTGAATGCAAAAGAATTAGGATTTCAGGAGGAGAGATCTAGAGATACAAGAACACTTGTAGCTGAAATCAGAAGGCCTTGGTGAACCCGCTGCCTTGTTTCTTTTGTTGTTTTCTGATGAAGAGTTTCCCCTCTTCTCTTTAAATGAACAAGGGATCTGTTTTTCTTAATGATTCGAACTGCTCTCACACAGAGCCAGTGTCTACAGCACAATATTACAGTAACCTCTACCTTCCACAGTCTCTCATAGTAGCTTTCTCTGGACCACACCTCCGACAGCAAGACAGAAACAAAAACACGGGGAGGAAGGGAGACAGACAGCAAAGAAAGACAGGGAGGGATGACAAGGAAAGAAAAAAAGGGGAAGGACAAAGAGAAGCAGACAACACAAAGAAACTCAAGACGAGACAAAAGGGAGCTGCAACACTTTCAGACAGAGTCAGACCAACTTAGGGCATGTTTGTGGACATGCTCGCACATGGAAGGACACAGTGTTCTTACACAAGAGGAAAATTATATCCTAAAAAAGTTTCAATCTGCTCCAGATTCACAGCCCTGTCACAGTCACTCCATGTCTAGAGAGTTTTCCCTGGGAATACCCAGTTTAAAGATAGTAAGATAAACACAGGGATGGCAGACAGACAGACGGGAGGTTGATCAGACGGCACTGACAGACCAGGAATACACAGACACTTCTTCGACTACTACTTTCTATCTGGAGACGTATGGATGAATATTTATAAAACAGGAGTAATGACCAAATATTTCAGCCGTGTCAGTTTCATCCCATTGAAGAACTTCAGCTCATCACTTAGAGCAGCAGCGTTCTACCGCGTTTAACCACAGATGATCCAATACACACTATCTGCTGGCAAAAATAAAATTATACACATAAGCTACCAGATGAAATGGTGGGGGTCACCTTTTGGAGAGTCAGAAATGTGTTGAAAGTAAATGTGTAAAATTTACTGGAACAGGGTTTCTACAGGTATTAAGACATTTTAAAACCTTTTCAAGACGATAATGAATAAATACAAGAAACTCTCATAGAATTTAAGATTATGACCAAGATGTTTGTAACTCAGTTCGTAATTCAGATTATTACATTTTAGACCTATTTAGACTTTTGAAGGCCCTGCAGAAACCCTGTATAATCTGGCTCCATCTAATAAGACCTATGTCTATGTGTTGCCAGAGAAGACTGTTAAATATGTCATCACCTCGAGCATTTAACTGATTGTATAAATCTACTCTAAATTTCAGGGCAGCCCACGCAGTCATTGGAATCCTTGTTAAAATGAATCTGTTGTTGTGAGGCACATACCCGTTACTAGCACGTCGCCCAATGGCATAACTCAATGAAGAATTTTAGGAATGTTGAGTAGCGAGATGTAATTAAAATTTTCTTTTTGCCTCATGGATCTCTAGGGTAAGATTCATCGACTCCTCCACAGAGACACATCAATCACCACTACAAGGGTCACAGTGCTGCACAAACATACATCAGCAGCTCTGGAACTGAGACAACACGCCGTGGGATGGATTTTTTCAGGATTTTAACTTTCAGCCATCCTTCAGTTGTTTTATACAACTTAATTTAACTTTTGTCAAGTTTCAGTCTCTCATTTCTCACTAGTAATTGCAACTGGATTTCTAATTTTTACAAGAAACCTCTCAGGGTAGGGTTCTGCTAGAGTTACGAGGGCAGACTGAACTTTCACCCTAAAACCGAGTCACCTACAAATTCAAGCATGTGTTGTACTCATCACGTGCAGCACCCAACAGCTGGGTCAAGGTGAGAGAGAGCACACCCCTTATAAACACGCTCACGTAGAGAATATTGATAGAAACAAAAGCTTCCAGCATTCTTATGAGCTTCATGTGTGTTTAAAATTAACGTGGCAGAATTCAGTACAAAATGCAGATCTCTAGTATCATAGAGGTTTAAAGTCTTTCCTCTTGGACACAAATGGGACCAGGAGCTGGCGAGTTGCTGCATTAAAGCCTAAGTTCTGGACTTTGGGTTCCACCTGGTGTAAAAAAAGATGTTAACATCCATTTTGAGCCCTCTCCTTGCCATCAAAACACCAGTGATGTTTATCTGACCACTCAAGGTTTTGTTGTCAATATTGTGCCTGTAATTTGTGCTTATCCATGAAATACTGCATCTAGGCTCCAAGTGTGTGAGGTGAGTCAGACTTGTAGCCCGGTGGAATTAGGGTTTTGCACAGGCATCCGGCACAGGCTAGAAATAGGCTAAAATAATCTGAGGACACATCAACACAATGCCTGACATAGACAAACACGAATATATGTAACCACATTCATTCACAGCTGAGGACATTCTGACAGCACGTCCTTCACATTGTAAAGCACATGCCACCAGGCTAAGCACAAACATGCTGACTGCACAGTCACTGGCATTGACATCACTGCACTCAGTTCTAATCGATGATTCAAAGCCTGAAGTGAGTTTAGTCAGAGGTGGTGACGATTGAAGTTGTACGTCAAAAAATCTTGCAACATTTTGGTTGTGGATTTTTTTGGGCAGGACGTTTGTTTTTCTATTAAACTGGCTTATAACATTTCACTGTGCCTATTTAAACTTTAACATTAGCTGTCATTGATACAATAAAAAAAACAGTCAACTTTAAAATATATTTTTGTTTAAAAATCTTTTCTGGTGATGGCCTTTCCTGAGAGACATGAGTACAAAAGTAAAATATTTAAGCTTAGGTGGCTGTTATCATTTCCTCCGAATTGAAAACTTTAACACTATCAAAATCATGTAAGAAATGGATCTACATCCAGAAGCCTCAATAGATGAAATTTATTTTTGTGCCCTTATCTATGAATCTGTAATTTTCTTTTTAAATCCCCCTGGACATTTTTTAGAAGGTCCACTACCAAGAATGTTGCAACTTTCTTTGATGCGGACACAAACAGGTTTGTTTTAGTTATTAACAACAGACATTGTGCAGAGTAGCCGTACACCACCTGCCTTCAGAGGTATGGACATGGGTCTTTCAGAGCAGGGGATGGAAAATGGCATGTGGGCAGTTAGAGCAGGACTTCTACTGGGTGGATGAAGGTTAGTGGAGGGTAGAGTACAGGGAGTGAGGGGAGCAGCAGAGACAAGTGGGGGCCTCCCACATGACTGCACCACATGGTGTTGGGCCTGGGGTTCAGAGTCAGGTTGGAGTGTGGTTCTGGGATTAGTTTGGCAGCCGTGGTGAAAGCTGGATGACAGCAGGGTTTTAAGATTAGAGTTTGACTTGGGCTGGTTGTTTTCGAGGTTGAGGGGACAAACATCTGACATCCTGTGGGGCAGAGAGTTAATGTTAGGACTGGAGAGGGAGAGGAGCGGAGAGAAGTTCCTGGGATGGGAGTGGGAGAAGTTTGACACTGGCTGAGACGAACAGAGCAGGTGGCTGTTAGAAGAGGGATTTATCTTGCGGGGGCAGCTGCCGTTGGACATGCTGTCTGAATTTGCACAAGGTGGAGAACAGTGGTTTGTTTGAAACTGTAGCAATGAGCTGGGACAAGCTTTGGATTCGAGATTCATTCTAGTGTGGTGTGGAGAGAAAGAGCGATTGTAGTGAGTGGTGTTTTGAAGAGGAGCTGGCATAAACTGTGGATTAGGAGAAGAGGAAAAGTGATGAGGAAATTGCAAAGAGGAGGGGTAGAGTGGAGGGGCGGGTGAGTGAGAGGAGGCGCAGGTAGATGAAGGATCAGGGTTTCCATGGTAAAGGGAAAACTGGGAGGCAAAGTGCTGGTTTTGATGGCAATGGTGGTGAGAAGAAGGAGCAGAAAGACAATCCAGACTGAAGGTCGGCTGCAGGGAGGGACGACGGCTGGGCTGCGTACAGAAAGACAAAAGTAGAGGAGGGGGAATGGAAATAAAAAAGTATCATAGAGGTAAGAGTTGACAGGTGAGAGAGACAGGGAGGGACAGACACAAATGTGCACGACTATAACCAAAGCCATACAGACTGAGCCTCTGAAGAGAATAAAATGAAAATAAATGTAAATGAGCCTGAAAAACATTTAAATTTTTACTTATCGTCAAATGAATTAAAACATAGTGGAAACAAAGTTTAGTTTGGGGCAACTGCATCAATGATATCTTAAAAAAAACAAATCTCTTAATATCAAAAACTACTGTTCAGCACATATGGCTTTAGTTGAAACCAAAAGAAACAGGTAACAGATGCGAACAGCAGGGGTGTTGGGGGGCAGTGAGTGGGGGTGAAGCAGCCAGCAGCTGGGGCAACAAGCTGTGAGGTGTGGGATGGTACTAGTGGAGGAGGAAGGGGTGGGGGTGGGTCTTAGTAAAAGAAGAATTAAAAAATTAACGTCATATTTGTAAAAGGTGATTATTCAAGATGGCCACCTTGTTGAGATCTTTTGAGGGAGCAAATTATAAACATGTCTTGTTCTTGATGTTTGATCATTTAAAAACTGTAAAATAAACCACAAAGCGTCACATTTGTCTTGACCAAAAATATTCACTCGTCACATTTTTATTTCTCCAGAGTCTCGTCTTTATGTTTGGAGACTTCACAGCAAGCCAGAGGGCATGTCAATAAAGCTTCTAACACACGAAGGACACAAAACTGAGAAAAACAAAAAGAATACACATTTCTCAGGGAGAATAGGTGCCATATAGGTACAAGAAGAAAAATAAGATTAATGAGATTTCGGCAATCAGAGCCATTGCCGTTATTGATGCTCTGTAATCAAAAAAGTGATTTATGCTGCAAAATGAATCCGTTATGCCCTGCTCACTGTGTCCTCTACTGGTGTACCTGCTCCTGTTGTTGTCTCCTGCTGCGTTCTGTGTTATGTGAAAGGCAAACTTCGGAAAATGTCCGAACACAGTTCATGTCTAAAAATGGCTATGATGAGAAAAACTCACTCGAATGATGACTTCAACATTAACTAAGGATGTCACCAGAATCCTGCAGAATCAATAATGTACATGATGGCCACTTAAAATCAAAGTGTAATGCAGCAAACTCCATATGAAACCATATCTGAGGATCAAAAACTCAAGAGTGCGAGACACAGACTTTTTTATTCCTGCACACATAGAAAACAAACACAAATGGACACAGAGATACAAACTTGTGTGATGTATGTTTTACCTTTGGTGGTGCTTCATCAGGCCCCCCCGAGTCCCAAGACACAGTGACTTGTCTCCTCATCTCCATCCTGTTCCTCTCCTTCTGCTGGAGCTTCTCCTCCTCTAGTATAGTGCTGCAAATCAACGTAAAAGAGGCTGTGAGACAAACATGGTGCTGCTACAGTATGTTTGGTTTTTGTTCTGCTGAATGTTCGATTCTTTTACCCCAACACTGGAGACAGGCAAAGCGAAGGCTTGCATTATAATAAATAAACAGTTGTCTCCAGTTCAAATGCAACAATGAAGACATGACATTAAACACTGTGGGCTGTTATTATTACGCACCAAGCTGTGGTACACCACCTACTGCTGTAATGTGAATAAGCACTGAGATTAGCCAGCTGTATGAGAATGTCTATAATATTCGATGATATTAGAACATCTGTGAAATGTTCTACAGTGTGACTACTATCTCTTCACAAAAAAGAAAGACACAGAAGACCACTTGTTTTATAACATACTGTAAGACATTATAATACCACTTCCATGTTGCCCTGTTCACACATTCAAACATAACATACACCTGACCTGGAAAATAGGATGTACACACTAGAGTGCAACTCTTTATCTTGGCTGAACCAGCCAGAGAGAAAACTAACCAAGTCCGAACCTGAGCCTGATGTAGATAGACATGTTGGGGTCTTCAATAATAAAAATGTGTTTTTCTATCTGCTGTTGTAGAGATACAATTTACCAACACTGTTCTGAGTTTCATAACAGACAAACTGATGCATTCACTCGTACACAAAGTCACAACACAAAAAACAAATTCCATTTTGTTATGAAATGTCTTATTGCTCAGTCGCTTACCACCACAACAGTCCATCTCTAAAAGCCCATAATTCCCACCAGTGTTCAGATACAGTGAATTCTGCCAGCTACAGTAATAAAAACAATTCAACAGCTGTGTCAGCAGCTTTGGCTTCAGATCCTTCAAGATCTTCATTTTGAATCTCTCTTCTTTGCAGTGGTGCTGAGATGGTCACTGTTGCGTCAAGACATTTAGTTTAATTTCAACATTTAAATCTTGAAAACAACTTAACTGGTCAAAGTAAACTAAGATTTTACTCATCGTTGTAAATTGACAGTAACTACTGACATCATCTTTCTGCTGAGTCAGATAAAACTATGACAGGAACCACATCAGTAAATCTTTGGGTGATATTGCTTAAGAAATTAGTAAATTAAACTAAATCACTTGCAAACTAAGCATTTTTAGGACTAACGTAGCCAAAAATACTTAACCGAATTTACCAACTAAAATTACTCACACTGACCTGTTCCCTGAGGAAAACAGCTGCTAAACCAAAACAGAACTTCCAGAGAAGAGAGCTGCTGCTTAAGAGCCGACGCTTCCACAAAAGACTTGAGAAGTCACACTCACCCACACACATGCACACACACACAGCTCTCCTTTCCTCAACAAGGGTAAAAGCTATTTCTAGTAACATCATTATCCTCCTGTTCTGTTGTCCCCTGCCGTGTGTGTGTGTGTGTGTGTGTGTCCATGCACCTGTCCTGGTCAATCTCTCGTCAGGTTTTGGTCCTTTTCTATCACAACACAGAAATTTGATCGGTAATATTTTTACACTGAAATAACCTGTAACAGCTGATCCAACCAACTGAACTCAACTGCAATGACGAGTGACAAATTGTATTGTTTTTACTTATTACTGTTGATTTAATGTTTGTATATACATTAAACAGATGCCCACTTGGCATATCTTTTTAAATGTATGAGTTTGGCTGCTTTAGTTTAGGTTTTGTATTTTTTAAATAAATATTAATCTTCAGCTGTTTATACAAATCTGGGAATAATATGTTAATGTGTTAATAGTAATACACAGTAAACTGTCTAATGAACTGGACAATGAAACTGGACCCAATCCATAATATTTTAATAATTTAATAAACCAGCAGTGAAAGAGTAAAATAAAATTAAAAAATCACAATAACATCCTATATTATATACAAATCATAATAATCCTATATATTCAATTTGAAGCTTAAATTATTATGTTAGAAACACAATATTTAACATTTTTGCTTTTTGCTTTCCCTATGCCTTGATCAGGCCTGAGAAAAAAATCCTTTAAATGCGTTTTTCATTTCTTCTATATGTTCTTTGATCTAAGTCATACTTATTCTGTGAATTAAACATAAACACAATAGCAGCAATAAATCTTACAATGGTTTGAGCCTGTGTGTAAAAGCCCTGGCCTTGTTTTAAAAAGCAATTACAAACTGGTCCAAATGTTATCAGTCATTGATGAATCTGCAACCCTTGCCTCACAGATTAACAGTAAATGACATCATGTGTATAAATGTATGTGTGATGATGATGATGATAACATCAGCACCTAGCAACATTAACACTGAATGTCTCATCCACCCACCTACACAACGCCACCACCTGGAATAACACGGCCTGTTGAGTTTATTGACTCAGTCTGAGGCTGACTGCTCAATCTTGGGCTTCTCAGCTACACCCTGCCTCACTGTCACGTACTCCTCACCTGTTAGCTGCCTGCTACAACCGCTACTGACGACCGCTGAGCAGAGAAATGAGATGGAAATTAGCTGCTCGCTTCTCTCACCCCTTCTCCGTGCATTTAAAATAAGGATTCATCAGCTTACATGAATTCAATCATTCAGATTTTTGCATGTTAAACTGTAGCACGCAATCTACCTCTCGACTGATACAAACAATTCAAGCATAACAGAAGCCTGCTTTAAATAAGACTGAAACTCGCGCAATTGAGCATCCACCCTGCTGAAGTGCTCTTGTGCAAGACATTGACTTGTTAATCATTAATTCTTGTTAAAAGAGAAATTATTCCTTCTTTGTTTTAACAACTTACTACTGCAGCAAGAAAACATTATTTCTCCATCAAAATCCATCAAACCCTTATATTACAACTTTTCGTCATTATTGGTGATGGCAATGTATCGCTTAGCAACCAGTACTATTAACAATGAGAGAAACCATTAACTGTTTCAATGTACATATGGGTATGTGAATGTTATTTTAAGACAGAATTGATTAAAAACAAGAACCTGCTCTTTAAGTAGGACATGCATGCCTCTTTAGAGGCTAGGCGAGCAATCAACTGTGAGTTATGTTTCAGATACATATGACATGGCTCCTGAAAAACAGCTTTAGCACTAACACTGTAGCACATCCACACAAACAAACAAACAAACAAACAAACAAGCCATTCATTTCTATTAGAGGCTGATTAAGTTTAGAAAATGCCTAATGAGACAGAACTGACCATACTTTACCTTAAAAAACGGCCTGTCCGAGAGCACCGCAGTATTTCCACTCGTATCCTCTTAGCCGCTAGAATGCTGATGATGGGCCAGCAGCACTCAGCACTAATGCTCTACGTGAATAACTGGGTCTCAGCAACACTCAGCACAGATAAAACTTACTTCTCCTGGCAGGACGATGCAATTATTTACTCCGCTAACTACAGTACATCACCACACAGACTTCACTACGAGGATAATAAGATCTGAGGAATGGGAGCCTTGGTCAGCGAGCTTTGACCATGGAAGTACAGAGCTTAACTAGTTCTGCTCGTCTTTTTCCTTCCTTCTTACATTCTCTCTCTCTCTGTTGGAAAGCTGTAGCTCCTGGCAGCTGCCCACTGTGTAAACACACACACACACACACACACACACACACACACACACACACACACACACACACACACACACACACACACACACACACACACACACACACACACACACACACACACACACACGTTGGTCTGCCGTCAAGGAAAACTGCATTAGTAGCTGAGAGCTGCATATTTGGCAGGAGGGACCTATAATTGATATTATGATATATAAGCCAGCCAGACCCAAAGTACACCAAACTGCAGAACCTTATATGGAATGAGTTTCTCCTATTAATAACCAGTGACCACAGTGGACATGGTCAATATTGACTTGGTTTCCAAGACACTGGATGGGGCACACGAGGGGTTCCTCGCTATTTCTTAATGCCAAGGTTTCATAGTCAATTAGAATAGAATAAATGTCAGCTTAGCACCCAAAAGCAGTTCCCATGTGCTTTTCCACACTGGGTTTTCAGCCCGTTAAAACATACAACTGCAAACATACTGTACATGTGTCAGATGAGCAGACCTCCGTGATTTGGAGGCCCGTAACTCATCCACCAACCAACAAAAGAAAGAAAGTGAGATGCAGGACACAGGGGAAAAGGTGAAAGAGTTCAGGAAGAGAGGATTTAAAAGACAAGGGATTGGAGTAGAAGAGAGTTAGCAGTAGAGGAGAAGAATTAGTGGGAGAGAGAGAGGAAAGCTGACATCGAGAAAATTGGAGAGGAATCGTGGTGGAATTTAAGGTGTGAGTCATGCTGGTTTTAAGTGAACTCGTAAAGCCACGGGAGTTAAATATGCACTTTTTATTTTCCCGTTTCTGTGTGCATGAGAGAGAGAACAAGGCGGAGAGAGAATGTGCATGTTGAAGGAAACAATGATGGCATCTTGCTGTGCTCATGAAATCTGCATTTTTCTACTGGTGTATTCAAGCTTGTGCAGAAAACTGCTTCAAGCTTTAGCTCTAATGATGTTAACTAATATCTAGTTTCTCCTGGTTTAGAATGATAAGCACTACACTGCATGAAAACATTCATTTCAAGTCTTCATGATATCCTATTAGTTAATATATATACATAACACATAATCTTTTGAGGTTGATGCACTTTTCATAAACAGTATACTGCCAAACTTTTATAATCCAACCATCCATCTTCCAGGGCTATGGGACAAATTGGATTTGACTGACTGCTCCTCTCTCCTGTTACTCCATTAGGTGTGCACATAATGACTTCTTGTTACTTGGCCATTTGTGACATCATAAATTCCCACTATAGTTCCTCCCAGTTTCAACCTGACCAGGTCTAATAAGCAGGCGTAATAAAAATATATGTGCAAATGACCATTTAAACCAACAATTCAAATGAAACCTATTTGCATGTAAATGTTAAGGAGGAGAGGACGTTAGTATTAAAGGGGAGATATAACATCTTTAGTTTAATGTATTGCTTTGATGGGGTAGTGATGCAACTTCTATTAGTGCTAGTGAAAGCTGCCTTGTTCTATCAATCTGGCATTTCTAGTGTAAAAACAACAAAACAGGTATCTGGAAGACCACAGTAATCTTGTCTAAATAAAGAGCAAACAAAGCCACTACATGTGTATTATTAAGCTTCAGTAATGGCTAATTTCAGGTACAGATACTGATTTTATCTAATGTACAACTCATGTAAAACCTTTGTCACGATTCAGTGTAATCAGCCGTTGACTAGTTGTACTTTTACAGCAGCAGTCTTAAACTCCTACTTCTCATCACCGCCACTCCTGCTATTATAATCTATTTTACCATCATAGACGATGAGGAAACATCACTTTTCAAAGACTACAGGTCTGTGCATGCCTGCATGATTAAGAATTGTTGTATCATGGTGGCTGAGGAAAGCTCTACCCCTCCTGTGCACCTTCTTATCCTGTACTATCCTGTATAATAAGAAAGAAAAATGTCAGTGGGGCTCATTATAAAAAGAAATATCGTCCACTCTTGTTTCACTATCTTCGAGACATTTAAGCATTACCTACCCATTTTAGCTTAGCTGGTAGTAAAACAGGGGATCCTAGATTAAATCTAACACTTAATCTCAGTTCTAACAGGAATTCAGATTCTGTGACTCAAAGCAGAGTGAATGGTGTTATCAAGCATCATCATGCAGGAACAAATCTTACACAGCTACATTTTGTTCGTTGGTGTTCCTCTTTTTGTGCATGTGTGTTGTGGAAAATTATGATCAGGGTGCTGGTTATGTCATTCTGGCAGAAAGGATCCTATGATTAGCATTAATTATAATCACATACTGTATGCCTTTCACTGGCAACACATAAATCACAAGTCAGTTTTATGGAGTCAATGACTTTCTTTCCTTGCTTTTCATTCTTCCCCTCCAAACAGATGAATGACACCATGCGCCACTGTTGATTAAAATGAAAATATTTCATTCAGTAGTTCTTAAACTTTAAATACTTGGTTTATT
Source organism: Paralichthys olivaceus (assembly GCF_024713975.1). NCBI lineage: Eukaryota > Metazoa > Chordata > Actinopteri > Pleuronectiformes > Paralichthyidae > Paralichthys > Paralichthys olivaceus. The sequence continues at coordinate 14,197,396 of NC_091105.1, forward strand.
GTCTTGTCTAGTTTCATTACATGACTTATGAATAGGTTGGTTTCTTCTTGTTAAAGGAAATATCATAATGACGCATTATTCTGGGAATTACTCAGCAGGTTTACCAACAGCGCTGTCTAACTCCTACTTATCTGACAAAAACATGCCCGGGATCCTTCATAGATAAGGTGTCTGCAAATCTGTCTCCAGGCAAATCTGGTAACAAGATAGTGATGCATGATTTAAGGAGGCAAGGCGTGTTTCATTTAATCCATCTCTGTCATCATCCAATTTGTGTTACTATACCAACATTAACACCATTAGACCAAACTGGATGTACAGAGCATTTTTTTAAAGGTTCACCGTGTAGAATTTAGTGACATCTAGTGGTGAAGTTGCAAGTTGCAGCTGAACACCCCTCACCTCACCCTCTTCTTCCAAACATGAAAGAGAACCTGTGGTAGCCTTCAGCTGTCCTAAAAACTCAAAAAGTTTTAGTTTGTCCAGTCTGGGCTACTGTAAAAATCATGGTGGCCTCCATAGATCGGGCCGCGTCGCAATGTAAATATAAAGTATTTAAATATTTCTTTTAAATGCTAGTGTGCTAGGGTTTAGCCAAATAAACAAAAAGATGTTATTGTTCGTCTAGTTATAGACTATACTCTATATGACGCTGTTGCAGGGAAGGAATGGGCAAAATAAAAACTTCTGGTAACTGTTGCCAAAATCAAAAAAAGCTACAGAATGTTTGAGGATATCAATAAAATTTGTCAAACATCAGTAATATATATATATATATATATATATATATATATATTGTTTATTATTCAATCATTCATTATATATTCTAATCACACAGGAAATTATTTCCCCACTACATCCATGTGTCAAAAGTAAAACAAGTAGCAAATAAAAAAGGGGATTAAATTCGAGCAGATGAAGCACCTTTCTGCTACCACACTGAAATGGTCCACCGTGTCCTCTCCAATGAAAATAAGGCGGTATGTAAAAGTGACCTCAGCTGGAAGAAATAACTGCCTTTTTTGCTTATCCGCCTGTAAGAGACTGAAATATCATCTGCTTCTGTTTAACCCGTCTTTAACGGTTCACTCTGGTCTGTTGTTAAACCAGCAAACACACACAAAGGGACAGCACATTTCTTGAATTTAAAAAGGTGTAACATCTGCTGTTGCCCTCTCTTCTCTACCTATGTCACTTTATACAGACTGACAGTGACACCTGCTGTTAGAGAGCTGCTAGAAATTGTTTCAAATCGAGTCAAATCTCCAATCTCACATTTACACCAATAAAAAACTCAAAGTCAATTTCTTTACTTCTGACTACATAATGCATTTACTGCAAAATCGAGAAAGTGATTTATTGAGAGGCTGTCTAGGTAAAGACATTCATTTTAAAATGTTCAGTTTATGAGTAAATGTAATTAACCTAATGTAGTAAATGGACAAAGTGGATCTTTTCTTCCACAAGTCAAATTGTTCTTTGTGCTACTTTTACTCGATGTATTCGTACCAAAGCCAAGACGTGAAAAAAGAGACAAACACATATTTAGTACCTGAGTTGTGTTTTGAGTTCAGTGAAGCGCGGCCTCTTGCTCGGATCATAAGACCAGCACTTTGTCATCAAGCTGTACAGAGTAGGAGGGCACTGAGGGGGCATCGCCAGCCGCTCGCCATTCTCTATCCTGCCAATGACGTCGTTGTTCTTCACACCCTGGAAAGGCTTTATGCCGTACATTAGAATCTCCCACATACAGACGCCTACAGAAAGACAGAAAAACATCGAAGGTGAAACAGGTTATTAAGTGCAAACATATTGTTACAGCACAAAACTGATACAGACAGGAAGAAAGAGCGAAAGCGACGAGGGCTTTAACTCACCAAACATCCAGACGTCGCTGGCTGTGGTAAATCGTCTGAAGTTAATAGATTCTGGAGCCATCCATTTAATGGGCAGTTTACCTTTAGATGCTAAAAAACAGGATTCAAAAGAACTTTGTTAGACTGATCAGTTCAGATCATACGATTCCCACAAATATAAACGTCTTTTTCTTAGAAATGTTGTGAGGGAAAACATTATGTGAAGTGTGCTTGTATGTGTGTCTATGGAGATATGACAGTTACCTTTGTAATAAGAGCTATCTTCCATGTATCGTGACAGACCAAAGTCTCCAAGCTTCACACAGTCGACTGTAGACACCAACACGTTCCGTGCTGCAATGTCCCTAAAGACGACAGAGCCAGAGTTAGAGGAAGTTGCACACAATTTTTTTTCTATTCATCTGATTGACCGGGCACTTAATTATTATCTCTTGTTACATCTCTCATGTTGGAGAAACAGCACAATCCCTAATTTAGCCTTTCTGTTCAGTTAGCATGTTTATCAATTTTATGGGCATTACAAATACATAGTAATGTAAAGTTTTTAGCAGTATATAAATTGTAAAGCTTCCATCAATTAGTGGCAACACCTGCCTTGGGTTATTTGCTATAAAATCAGAATTTCAACTCCTTTATTTCTTTATAAGATCTACATAATGATATGATGCTCTGGGCTTTAACTAAAAACTGAAAACTACAATTTGCCCTAATGCTTGTATTTGTAACAACAATTTTATAATGTATAAACATTCTGGTGTTCTGTGGTTTCTTATATACCTGTGTACAAAGCGTTTGCTCTCCAGATAGGCCAGCGCTGTGCTGAGCTGGTGGGAATACAGGATGAGAGTGGCCAGGTCTAAACTGTACTTCCTCACCTGGAGAAATGAGCGCAACTATAGAGAACACGGAGAGAGAGAAACAAAATGTTAGGACTCTCTTTGTTCAAGACAAATAACGAGACTGGAGAGATAAAGCATGAAACAAAGAAGTCATGAATAGAGACTTAATGAGTGAGACAAAGAGAAACAGAGGGAGAAATTGAGATAGAGCGGTAGGAGAGAGAGATGAACACAGTGTGAAAACAACAGCCAATTAATCAGTTCAATAAACAAACAGCTGCAAAGAAAAAGAAACATCTGAGGAGAAATGAGAGGGAAAATGATCTTCTGGTTTAACTTGAGTAATCTCCTGCCCACTGTACTGCTCCCTACAGTGTAGTTGTATATTTGACTGTAAATGAATACAATTGCTAGTTTTGCCGATCAATTCTCAACAAACTATGAACAACTGGATTTGGGCAGTTTATCTCCTTGCAGATCCTCTCAAGCTCTGTCAGTTTGTACATGTGTGCTGCACCATGAGTTGAGATTTGACTTAAAAATGCAAACATAAATACAAAATAAACAAAATACAAATGTTTTCCCAAACCAATTTAATGGCAATGTATTATTAAGTGAGGACCTTGACAACAGCGACACAATTTTTAATTGATACCTAAATATCAAAATGTAGATTTTTGTCTTCACAGATTCAGAGAAAAATGTAAGGGAAAATCTAAGATGAGCCACTGTTTATGTACCATAGACAATCTGACTCATTTAAAAAGCTAAAAAGTTCAATTGCAGATCATATTAAATTAATATTTAATTTAATCCAGTAAATAATTTACCCAAAATACCAAATTATTTAACAATTATTGAATAAAAACTAGCTCTATGTTTCATGGAAGCCTACAGACAATAAAATACAATAAGATACTTCTATGAAATTATATTAGTCTCCTACCTCTCCGAGTGTACAGAGCTCCATGATGATCCAGACTGGATTTTCTGTGATGACTCCCATCAGCTTCACAATGTTAGGATGATCAAACTGACGCATGGTCACTGCAGGGAGGAGTTAAGGTCAGTTCACAACTTCTTTACTAGAGGAGCTATTCTGCAAACTGGTGCTGAGGATGAGTAACTAGTTGCAGGCAATGTGACAAATGCATCCACATAAGGAACTTACGTGCTTCTTGAAGAAACTTTTCCCTGACGCTGTCTGACGTTGAGTTCTTACAGGTCTTCACTGCCACAGAAAGAGCCGGGTTCTCCTGCAAAACATATATACCAAAGAAAACATAATCAGTGACAGAAACATCTATATTCAGCATATTCACCATCTGCTTATAGCTCAATAGAAAATAAGAAACTCAAAATTTAAGATCTAATGTGGCCAAAGACCCTTGACCTTTAAATAGTGGCCTATTAAAATATACTATAAGATAATAACATTAGAACATTGCTTTTGTTCACCTATAGAAATCAAAAGTTGTAAATATACAATGGATATTGAGTGGTGGGCCCATCCTTTTATTTTCCTTTGTTATAACTATATATGCAGTTAGTGTGATTAGAATTACATTTTGGATTAGACTTTATAAAGAGAGTGTGTGAGAGAGAAAAACATTTTTGTATCTACAGATCTATTTTGCATGTGAGTGAATGGAATAATACTACTAAATTTACAAGGGTTTGCATTTTTGCCACCACTCATCTCCTTAGATGTTAAAACCATCAATAGTAGGCTATAAAGTTTGATTTATTTATTAGATTATTTAAATTTAAACAAATAGCTTCACTTATCAAAAGCTATTTTACTGCCTTCAACAGCATTGTGTTGACACAATAATAATCTCATGATGTGCAAATGCACACCGAGTCTCAAATCAGAACTTGTAACACGTGATTTTAGTGCAAAAAGAATGTCAGTGGTGGCCGAAAGTATGAAAACAGAGCATGAGACAAAGAACATGAGACTACTGTACATACCGGGCTGATGTAGACTCCTTGGTGGACGTCTCCAAACTGACCTTCACCTATGCAACGTCCCAACTCAATACGATCCCGCTGAATCTCATAGTCCCGTGCTAGATAGACAATGAAAACGAACATGAATGCACACAGATACAGACGCACAATGAGAACAAACAGAGAACACCTTCATATTAAACACACGTGTTCACTTTTCAGTCAGGCCTTGCATTTACCAAACTTATCAGAGAGATTCACACCGTGCAGGTTTGTTCTATTCTGAAACTAATTGTGGGAATTATCAAAATTTGAAATTCTTCTTGCAACAAATTTATTTAATTGGAACCTGACAACACAGTGAAGAATAAAGTTCTTAATTCCATGTGTATGTGAAAATTTTGTATAATTTTGTATCTACCTACAAACTACCTACATTTTTTGGGATTAATAATAATAATCCACCTCTCGACTCTGATAATCTTGGTTTTACATCAATCAGCATGGCTCAGTGTCAACAGCATGCAACATCATCAAACCACAGCCAGACATGCCATGTAACACAGACAAACAACAGCCAGTAACACCAAATGTATATATGAACATAAATGTCAATAGTAATTAAAATGTAATATGGATAAAGTCAGGTTGATTGTATAAGAGTGAAAGAAAACTGGAGAAAATTATGAAATTTCACAGGCCGAAATGGGACAGATTTCACATTTTTGATTTGTCCAAAAGTAATTTGTATGTGTTACTATACTAAGTCAATTTTGATCTGAAATCTTGATATCTCACTTCTGTGAGATATTGGCTGTTGAGAGGCTGGTGGTTTGCTCTGCCTGTGGGGTACGACACTGTTGACCTGACTTTGTCCATGTAATCAACATATGAATAAACCATACATGTCAGTTCCCATCTCTTTTATAATGATCACTGTTGTAAAATGTCCAGCACATGTGTAAATTTAGAGGCAGTGATGTCAGGCATTAAGATCACTGGAACTAAATGTGGAAATGGTCGGAAACATACAGTGACAAAAATGTACAGTAGGCTGAGATTAAAGCTTAGCTTCTAAATGTCGCCTGTGTTACGTGATGTTTAAAAAGTCACTACAGTTAAACTATCATTATAGAAAGGAGTTTGTTAGTGGTTTGTCTAGTGTATGTATGTATGTATGTATGTATGTTTATATTTCAACCCTTTAGTCTCACTGCAATTTTTTAAATAGAAAAATGCACTGAGTAAACTGGTAAATATTAAAACAAACAAACAAAATTAAATATTAAAAAAACGTATGTACTTTGGATTGCTGATATAACTTCTTTTTCTTCTTTTTTTCTTCAGTCTAAACAGAAAACATTTCTTCCCCCATTTTTTTCCCTTAAACATTTTAAATACACAACTAGATTTAAGTCCAACAACCGGGTGTCAGTTCTGAAGTGACCACCAGTTTAGACGAAAACTGACAGCACATCAAACATCAACATAGAGAAGGGGGGGAGAGAAATCAATGGGGTACAAATACAGATATAAATTCTGAATTTCATTTTACAATCGCAAGCAAAAGTAAAATAAAAAAAAGGATCACAACAACCACCAACTGAAAGAGCCATCACAATGAAACCATAGTTATGGTACGTTCCAATCTTTACCTTGATCTAGTCCATAGTATTCTGGGAAAATGGGTTAGTGATAGGAGACAAAAATAACTAGCTGTGAGTACAGACAGCCACAGAATATCACTGTAGTCTCTATTAGTTATGCCAATGTTACTATTACAATCGCCATGGCTGTTAGTGTGTCAGTGATGTAGCTACATTAAAGGTTCATTATGCCTGTTTAATGTCACTGATAATAATATTAAGTAACTAGCTCTAGAATATTTAAATCCTCTTCAAACAAAGCAACAAACACGCACACTCACCATTAGATAGTCTAAATCATTCAAAAATGAGTATTTTAAAATGTGAAGGAAACTTTTGAAGTAAGTTATATTTCATTGAAGTTTGTTAGTTTATTAGTTAGAAGGATAACTCAAAAACTACTGCTCAGTTTTCCCCAAAACTTGGTGGAAGGGTGTGGTGTGGGTCAGGGAAGAACCCGGCAAGATTTTCTCAGAAAATAATTCTTGATGAAAACAATCAGACATATTTAGGGGACTGATATTCATGAGTAATCTGTATCTAGTGAATTAAATGTGGTGTCATAAGGTGCCTGTTGGGCCTTGGTGGGGGTATGCACTTTATGAGTACCCTTACAGTCTATCTATCTATCTATCTATCTATCTATCTATCTATATTCTAGACATGAACAGCTAAATGTAACCTCTGCTGACTCCTGTACTGTAATATGTCAATAGTCATTCACAAATCAGAGACAGTCATGTGACATGTTTAACAGACCAATGAATAGCACGGATACAGTCATAATTTTTGTTACTAATCATTTACTGTAAATTAAACTCTCTATCCGTGTGCTGTTTGACTCACTTGTTTTCTCTGCACAGCTTACACAGCTAAATCCACAGGAATAAAATGAAAGCTGTAATTCATGAGCAAAGCAAAGCCACGCAGGAATTTGGTCGCATAAAACAACTTGTGCTTATGATACAGAGTCATTATTTTGACGCAGTTCAAATCAAAGTAGTTAATTTTCTAACAGCATAGCAGGTTGATCATGTTTACTTTGTCCCAGCCACATTCCACAATCTAGCTGAGGGTGATATCATCCATATTCACTGCCTCTAATGTTGCCTATGTACACAACAGGCACTACACAGCAACAGCAGGCATGTTTTATCAGAAAGAGTGGATTGATACTTTAAGGTCAGAGAAACCTTGACCCTGAACTAACAGCACATTGTCAGATTGAACAAATATGAGGAAGTTGTGCACTGTAACATTGTGGTAAGGTAATGTGTAAATGTAGTCTGGGGAAGCTGTGATTCTCCTTAAATCTTGTGACAACTCACACACAGACAAATATAGGTTTCCTGCCTAATAATACACAAGTAATATGTGGTTCAAGTGGCTTCCCCTTTTATGTAAGACTGCTGCATGTGACCACGGAAAATGTAGATTCACTAAAGCATCGGTCACCCTGTTATCAACCCATCTGCAAAGAGTTACATTCTATATTCTAAGTTCATGTCTTCACCGTTATATTGATGTTGAAAAGCAAATAGTGATCATATCTGCCTAGAAGGTAAATCTGGTTGTGCATGTGACTTTAATGATTATCTGTAATCAGGTTTTGGGAGAGACATATTAGCCCCCAACAAAAATAGAATCAAGATAAGATCAAGGCAAACTCAAACACTTTCAAATGGATTTGTGATAGTCTCTTCACTCTGATCTAAACCCATCAATCAACACCAGCACACATTGATTTTTTTCTTCACCTCACTGACTTTCAAACCTAATGCCAGTATTTGCATGTCCACTTACTTGAAGGCATGGTGTAGGTGTCCTCCTCGTCTATGATCTCAGCATAGTCGTCCGTTTCTGCAGAGAAGAGTCGACAGCTAGATTAGAACTCCACTGTGATGTGACAAGCGGAGACCCATGGACAGCATTAACATTGAACTAGCTAAACACAAAACAAAGTAACATTTCTGTCATCAATACAAAAGGATTTGTATCACCAGGATCTATTTCTGTAGTTATAACCCTCGTCTCTATTTCCACCTCCTCCCAAATTACACACACACACACACACACACACACACACACACACACACACATACACACACACACACACACACACACATCGTGCGGCTCAATAAGTTCAATGGACACACGTTCACACACAAATACAGACAGTAACAGAAACACAACACTGTCAGACAGAAGTACCTTTCCAAAAGCCTGTCACCATACCTGACTCCAGACACACGCACAACAATTAATATGCTCATGTACTAATGAACTGCTAACAACAATGCAACGAGACAGTATAGACCAATAGAGAAAGAGAAAGAGAGAGAGAGACATGAGGAAAGGGGAGGGATGGAAAGTTAATTCTTTCCAGAGAAGCAAGATAAAGAAAAACAGGTTGAGTCATGGATAGGGCAGAAACAGTTCCATGCAGATTCTACACACATACACATAGAGCAGGAATTCTATTGTGTTACTAGTTTAATAGAGAGTATGTTGTTTACCATCGCCACTAGTCTGACCTGCAGAGGCCACATGCAGCAAGAGGGAGGAAAGGGAGAGAAGTGTTAGTTTTACTTTTACAAGTTAAATGTTATGTGATATGTATTTATTTAATGACTTATTTTTCATTCTGTGTAGCTGTGAGTTTGTCCGAGGTTAGTAGACAGTGTGACAGTGACTATAGCTCTCCATGGGGACATCTGGCAAGACAAGGGCTCTTCACTCCACACACAGATTAGGCTTTATAAGGGGAAATAGGGTGTGCACACACATCTATGGTCCCTTTATCTCACTCTTAGCAGTCACTGTCATTCATGACATTTAGAGCGGCGGACAGAGCAGAGGCAAACCGACAGAGGAGAATGAGACAAACAGGCAAAGAAAGCAAGACAGGGATGTATACCTGAGACGCAAACAGCTCTGGTCCGTACTCCGTCCATCCGCTTCTCCATTCGCCTCTCATGATTTGAAACTCTGCAATAGAGATGAAAAAATGATTTTTGGCATTTGGTGACACATCTATGAATTCTGAATGCCCCCCCAGTTACAGTTATGAAGATATCAGTGGAGCCAGAGTAATGAGGGATCCACCCACATCCTGTCAAGTGTGCTGCTTCACAAAGTCAAACACAAAGACCACTAAAGCGTTTTTATATCTAAAGATGATTATTATATTCACTGTATGGTCAATTCAGAACCTAAGAATGTTATTAAAATTGTAAAAGTTTGAGATGGCAGCTTTAAGCTTCAAAATGTATATTCAAATAAAAAAACTAAATAAAAGTGCCAAATTTCACTTCACCCTTTTCACCACAGCCATCCCCATTTCTGTTGCAGTAATTTGGGGATAAGAAAATGCTTTGCACAAATCCAATTATGGGACTAAGAGCTTCAAAAAGTCTTTACTTTGTGAGGGGGTGGGAATATTATTTCAACCCTTAACATTCCGAAACTAGTGCGACCAAGCCCAAAGTGCCAGACACGCAACACACTGTTAAACAGTTTTAATGTCTCACAATAAAATGACATCTTGTATTTACTTCATAAAGTAATTGTTTTGTAAAATGAACCAGTTTACTTACTTGGGTATAGAAGGCAGAGCTCTGTCCCCCTCTGCAGACACAAAATTAGAAACATGAATCAGGGAAAAGAACAGAACGACTTCATGTTAGAGCTCTAACAAATACTTTGCTGGCATTGTTATTTTTAGAGAAGACCAACCAAACTCGTGCAGGTTATTCAAAGTGACAAGCATAAAGCCTCAACAGCCTCAATCAGACCTGACTACTATTTGAAAGATGGCTGAAAGCAATTTCAGTCCTGTGAACTATATATAGTAGAAGGTAAAACATGTTAAAAAAAATTTTTCTGTGCTTTAAGTTTCCATCTGAATAATACAACATAATGTTGCCACACAACTGTCCGACTAAAATACTGCAAAAGACCCTATAAAATCAATTTACTTCGGATTAGTAGCAATCATCGAAGAAATGCAATTAGTGGATCCTACCTTTGTGGACTCTGACGATGAAGGAGTGAGTTGCTGAGGAGACAAGCCGACAGTATCCGTCAATCAAGTCAGCCATGTTTTCTGCTGTTGTCAGCAATGCCGTCGTGACTGTGAGAGGCTACACACACACACACACAGAGAGAGAGAGAGAAGGATTAGTGTGAGTGGGGCAGAGCATTGCTTCACAGAGACATAATGGGAGCTTTATTATTGATAATGTCTTCTAGCAGTGCACACACGTATACACATTTACACTTGCACAACCTACACACATGCTTTTTCTTGTACAAGCCTCCTGTGAACACACACCCATTCTCAAAAGATAAACTCAGCCTGACACTCAAGTGCAGATTGCAAAACCCGTCCTCATCCATTAACGTTGTTACATGTCTTTAAACTTAAGTTAATGTGGTACTTCCAAAAATAAACTATATCGGATTTGTTACATGTGGAAAAATAATTATTTGATAAGAGCAGAAAGTGCTAGAAATCTGATGGGCCTGATATCAGGCTCAACAAAAACACATAGCTGTGCCTTATTTTCATTTTGAAATTTAGGAACTGTGTTACTGATTCAAATGCTTCAAGTTCACAAAATTCAATCAACAGTTCTTTATCCTTTATGATCTAAGTTACATTCAACATGAACTATTACTCCAAATCTAATATCCAAAGTCCAGCTGACAATGGTTTGCAGGGTGTGTGTGTGTATTGTGTGGGTTTTTACCTCTGGAGCTCCCGCTACGTTGAGCTGTAGCATGCCTTTCCTGTCCTTCTCTTCCAAAGAAGAGTACTGGATTGACTGAACCTGGGTGAAGTTAGCTAAGTGTGTGGGCTGCAGGGAGAAAGACGGATACAATGAAATGTTTAAAATCATGTGTAAGGTATGTATGTTCTATTTTTACATTAAAACAATGCTGAATACAGAAGTGAATCATTTAACACTGTGCACTAAAAGAATAATGTGATCAAGAGTGAATTTTAATGTGTTCAGAAGGACTGTACAGGAAAAGCTCTCGTTCATTTTTCATGCAAAGATTAATTCATTTAATTAACCACTGACATTTTGACAGACGGTCTGTGTCATTATTGCAGAATTTAATAACTAAATCTGTACACTGAAGTAATGGCTGCACATGCAGCTGTTTCCTGTATTTTCAGTTGTCACTGCACTGAGAACCTCCTTCATGCAGCTGTGCACTTTACATAATAATGTCATCTGCTGATCACACATCTGTCTTGTAGCTCATACAATCTATTGTGTTACAAAACCTACCAGGCCGTCAGCATTTCAACACATTTCAGCTTAGACAACTGTCTATCAAAGAGGCTAGATCAACCAGTAGAGGGCAGTATAGGTGATTAACACCATGTCCTGTGAATGATCTTTATTAAAAAGCATGTTGTATACAGTGCTGCTGAGAGCAAGCTTTTGTGGAATGAAAGTGTGTGTGTGTGTGTGTGTGTGTGTGTGTGTGTGTGTGTACGTATTCACCGTTGAGCCCTTATCTGTGAGGTAGCTGATTCCTTCCTCTGGTCCGATAGCTAACTCTACTGATATTACCCAACTAGACTGGAGGGAGAGAGAAAAATACAGCATTAAAATAGATTTACAATAAAAATCATATTCAATCATATCATCTGCTTTAGAAACTATACACAATATTGACTGTGATACAGATACCATAAAGCAATTTAAACATACTCATCTATTTTCAATATTACTTCTGAAATTCAAATCCATTTAGGACAGAAGATTATTTGCATTCTGTAAATGACAGTGATAATACACTGCTGTAGAGAAATAAATTCAAAAACTACAATTGCTAACCTCTCTTGTACGGTTCTTCAAGCCATTTAAATGAAAGATTGAAACCTCACTCTGCATGTTTCCTACCCTGTGCATGCTAAACAGGCTCCAACCCACGCCCATGACTATGAATACATTTTACTGACAACGCCTGAATTAACTGTTTTCTGTTCATCTCCACATGCAACATCATGTCTATGCATTAAATGTCGTCCTACCCCTAAAGCACATTTGAAGCACTCCTTGTCGAAGCGGTAGATAGGCGAGAGTATCTCAAAGAACTTGTGGATGCTCTGCTCATCGTTGAAGTTTGCGAATTGCTTGAAGGTCTGCTGGATCTGCTTACGAAGAGTCTTCGCCTAACAGAGAGAGGAAAGAGGGAGAGACGGAAGAAAAAAACATTCCCAAGGGTTCAGTCTTTCTGGGAGAAAGTTGGTTCAGAGCCAAGAAAATTCACAACAGACAAGTGACAAGGCACAGTGCGAGTGACAACAGGAGCTTTAACTTAATGCAAGACAATCAGATAATCAGACATTCAGCCAGACATCCAGTCACTCATCAAGCTGGTCTCCCTGCCAGGCGGCTGGTCGCTCAGTCAAATAGCCATTAGCGCATCCAGCTGACGGAGCAGAACAAGGATTCCCAAAGACATTTCTGCCTCAGTCACTTCAGGCGATGGAACTTCAATGGGAGACTCTGGCCACATAGACTGATGAAACCTTCTGATTCTGTTTTGTTTTCATGAGTGGTTTAACCTCACCTTGAGAGAGTCCAGCAGGCTTTTGGGGAAGAACCTTCTCAAACCAACATCTTTCCTAAAAAGACAAACAGAATCGCAATTTATCTTCGAGTAGTTGAAGTTTAACTTCAGAAATTAGAAGTAACATAATAAAATATCTTACTCTAGTAGTTCATAGTTTGATTTCTTATCCAAGGCGTTACCTGGCATCTCTCTAAAGAACCTCCTGTATGATTTACAGAGAGAAGGAAATACACTTTTATCAAACAAATTAAATGCAAAGAATTTAAATTTTCTTTCGAACTAATATGTGTATCTTACCTAATTTCCAAACATCCCAGTTTCAAAGCAACATCTTGATCCACCCGGTCAGCTATATGCTGCATATAATCACTCTTTACCTGGAGAAACACAGTGAAGCAGCCCAGACAAACAACATTGTCGAACAGATTAAATAGACGAAAAAATTAAATGCATTCAATGCAATACACGTAGTCTTCTACAGTGGTGTCATGTAAGAGCAGAGTAAATTGTATCAGTTTGGATTATTTCTATCCATCTGCTTAAAGATGCATCTTGAAGGACATAAGCCTGATGGAGGAGGTGACAGAGAAGATGAGGCAGGTTCAAGAAAATTATACACCTCATTTAAACCAAGTTTAACTTTTCTATTTCACAAGGACGACACTTATTTTTCTGTTATCCCACTGTGGTGTCTCACCTGGTGATAGAGGTAGTTGAGAGAGGGTTTGTCTTCACAGAAATGGCTGAGGTAACCTTTAGGAAGGTACCGTATTCGCAACTCATACCTGAGAATGACAGAGACGATCTGGATAAATATCAGTGTAACACACACACACACACACACACACACACACACACACACACACACACACACACACACACACACACACACACACACACACACACACACACACACACACACACACACACACACACACAATGAAATAACCTGCAGCATCCAGATTCACTGCGTGTCTGACGCATAAAGACAGAAGGATCGTGCTTACTCATCTATGCAGCTGACGCATACACAAACCTCTACGCATATTAAAGCCCTGACTCTGGTCCAGTGGGAAGTAAAGAAGAGATAAAAGGCACGACAAACTCAAATTACAAAAACAGATCTCTGGGATTTTTGGGATTATTATTTCTAAAGGTGTATTTTACTGATTAATATATTGTTTTTAAATTTTAAAACACTCTCCAATATGTTGTATAAACCTTTCTGAAAATGTAAAATTAACTCACTTACAGTATAGCTCTAACATTTGTGCCTGATTTGTGAGATTACACATATATTGTCACAGGGAAGTTGTTTTTGTGTGCAATGACACTGCTGTTTTCCTATTAAGCATAAATGTGTTCTGCCACTCCTTCAAAAAATAAAAAGCTAAAGTTAAGTGACCGATGAGCATCCCTGGATCTGGTAGTTCTGTGTCAGAGTAACTTAGGCATGATGGCCGACTGCCAACAAAAGCGTTTGAAACCCGGGTTTAAAGTTTAAAGAGTCCCTCTCTAATCACCATGTCAGTGTCTGGTGGCACAGTGAGACGTGGTTTCATATTTTGCTGACAGTGAACTAACCGAATATGATACCATATAGCAAAACGAAATTCCCACTGTTACACTTGCCAGTTAGCCGTGTCACGGACGCATCCAGATGTGTCATCACTGTTTATAGTCGCATATTATTTTATGACTGACATATTGCAGTGACTTGAGTTGAGAGAAATGGGTCAGGGGAGTAGTGAGCTCCAAGCTGCTGTGATGCTACAGGCCTGCAGTTAGATAACAAAAGAAATCAAGGTTGAGGACAAAATGAATAAAACATCCCTGTTCTATAATGAATGAACCAAAAAAGCGGTGCAAGAAGAGAGAAAACGTTTCAGAGAATAAGAGAACTGGATGGGAGATGCCAGATAGGGAAGAGAAGGATGGAGAGAAGGATCAAAGTGAAAAAGAGTGTCTGTGGGCACATGAGACAGAATAAGAGAGAGAGAGCATGCAAGGGAGTGAGAGAGGAGTGAGATAGAGTCAGTCCATCCCCTGGGCTACTGCTGCTGTTCTAACAATAGCTTGGCAACAGCAGAAGCTCCTGTGGGCTTGCAGCTCCGTCGCCCTCCGAGGCAGAGCTGCAAACTCTGGCAGTGCTGCTCCGCTGCATGTCAGTGGTGTGAACAACAGGTTCATTGTGAATACATTTCAATTTTAATGACTTTGGGTGTCACACATTGACTGCAGGACAATGGACTGAATTGTAAGAAAGCTGTTAACAATATCAGAGTAGTGCGGTGGAGCGCCAGTGCAGTGTGGCTGTAGGAACAGAAAATGGACAGAGCTGCTTTCAAACCACGAGCAGCACAGAGAACCAATGGATGTTCTTTATTATAGAACAGCAAATTAAATGTGTAGATAAAGGCATGACGAATTACAATAGGCCACAACAGTATCAACATAAACAACTCATTGCATGCAGGTCAGGCACTTATGTAATAAAGTCACCTTGACCAGCTGACTTTAGATAAATGCTTTAATCCCTTTTTTTCCTTTTGGCTATTATGTAATCTATATTCAAATTTAGATATTTGATATGGATGAATGAGGAAACACATTAAATACATACTTGAATCTGAAGAAAATCAGAACAAGGGCCTTGGTAAAAGGAGGAAATCAATATTAAATACTTGTATTTATTGGTGCCTATATACTGTGTGTTTCAGGTCTTAGGGTCTATAAAATGGTTTCATTGGGACCACATATTATGTAGCTGTAACCTTGTAAAGGCATTAATAACATGGTTGGTTGGCAGGTTTGTAGCTTGAAGCAGTGTAGCTTCTATTCTTATCTTAATGATCTGCCTCTTGTCCTCTGAGAAGAATCAAACACACTACTCCTGATCTTTGGTACGAGCATAACATTAAAGAAGGTGAGTGCCCTTCTGATTACCCTGAGGTATCGACCCACAGATACCTGAGCTCCAGACACATACAGAGGCATCATCAAGCATGAGTGTGTACTGATGGTCTTTTAGGGACTTGAACATCCAGACCTGCTCATCAACTGAGCACACAAACACATTACACCCTGACACTCCTACTGAGACAAGGGAAGAAATGGGGAGAGGGAGCAAACAGCGCAAAGCCCAATTCATGCTTCTGCTTCGAAGCTACGCCGCAGCCTACGCTTAGACGTGTACCCTACACAGAGCCCTGACGTGAACCTCCCCGAAAGTTTAACTATGCATCGAATCTCCGGAAGACTCGCCACCATTTTTTAATTAAGCTGAAGGAACAAACATGGACGATGTCTTTCTTTTCTTTGTTGCAGTTCTTTTAGAAAAAGTAATTACTCTTCAACATCTATCAGCTTCAACTCCAACACATTCCGCTTAGTAACAATCGCCATTGAAGTAAACAAAGACGCCAGAGAAGTTGTAAATAGGCGGACCAGAAGACACTCAACAAAACTAGAAACCGCCACTGCCTTTTCTGCAGTGTTATTGCAGCTGGACTCACACAAACCTAAGCACAACTATGAATGCTCAGCCCTGTGTGTAGGCTACATGCGTACCTACACTGTAGCTGTGACACAGAAGTATGAATCAGAAACATTGAATCTTATTGTAGTTCTACCTCCACTCCTCCTGGGGGTGCTGCTTCTCATATTTCTCCCGGATGTGAGACACGCCCAAATCTGGGTGTAACCAATGGAGAGCATCAGAGTGCAGATGGGTGAGACGGAGGCCCAGAGAGGACACACAGCGTAATTTGTGGATCTCTGCTATCTTCTGGATAACACCCTGTTAAAACAGCGAATAATAAAGGAGAAATTGAGGGTAGAGAAAATAATGACAATGTAGGGATGGAAAGAAAATAAATATTTGTATGTCTTACCCTGACATCTGTGGCATCTCCATGCCTGATATTACTAGCCCAAGTACTTGGTTCACTATTTGTTTCAAAGTAATGGAAGATCTTGAGCACCCGGTCCATGGAGCCAGGGGGGCGCTCGAGGCCGCCGGCAGAGCTGCTGGTACCAACGCCAGGCATCCCGGACCGGGATTTCACACCACAACCACCCGCTGCAGAGTGATTGAGGTTGGGCTCCAAGTAGGAAGACGACGCCATTCCTGACTCAAATGCTCCTGCTGGGGCTAACTGGCTGTCATACTCTGAAAAAGAGAAACAAATACATATGAGGTATAAAAAAAAAAACACGACTTCATAGTTGACTAGTAGTATGTGAACGGAGCTGATAACTGATAGCAGAGACAATTAAACACTCACTCAAACATCAATGCAGTCACCGGCAGCCTGTCATTCAAGCTACACTTGACACATTTGTCATGACACAAAACAAGGGTGCATTAATAATCAGGAAGACATAAAAGAGAACTCATGCAAAACAAATCCAGGTGGGGAAGAGACGATGAAACTAGGATACAACTCAACAAACGGCTGTCGTAAGTGAGCAGGAAAACAAGCACACTGGCATTAAACTGCATCTTAATAAGCATGTGGGTGAGCCTGTGTGATGAGGAGGGGTTCACCAGACAGTCAGCGAAAGAATCAATATAACCCTGCAAAATACGGACGCAAGGTCTTTTCAGAAGTACCTATTAGACTCACAGTTCAACATAAATCAGGTGAGTTTCGATAAATAAATAAATCCTTGAGAAGTGGGACACACTCAGGTCAGATTGGAAGGCGGATTGCTTGATCACCCAGAAAGTCAGCGCTGTACGGCCAAGTCAGGCTCCAGTCACTCAGTGGTCTAAAAATGCAGTCCTCCCTGCACTGTAGAGTGGAACTAGCCAACAGGTAAAAGCCATATTTGAAGTCTTTTTGAAGTACATTTACTCTGCCCTGCCTGCGTGGCTACTCAGCTACACTTTGTAATCTGGTGGTTCAAAAAATAATATGGCTAGACATACTACAGTCTGCTTTAGGAGGATTACTTAATTGCTCTGGACACAGTACAGTTGACTGGGATCGGCTCTGGCATCTGCCAACACTGGTTACAGAGATCTGTTTCCCACAACCAAAATATTTTTTTAAGGTTAAGGTACCAAGAGAAAGGGACAATTTTGACAGTGACACTGATTAATAAACAGTATAATCAAGTCGGTCAGTATATGCCCAAGTTCCAAAGGCTTTCTACTGTATGTCAGTTACTTGATACTACTATTAGGTGGAAGTCTAAATAATAATTTATATGGACAAAATGAGCCTACAAAACCACAAGAAGTCTCACTGAAAATATCTAAAGTACTGCAGTGCTAAATAAATTCAAACCAGAACTAGAATGGCGCTCGGTGGAGAGCATACTACCATGAAGGCCCAACAATCCCCTTATGATAATACATTTAAAATCACCAGAGCCAGATATTTATTTGGATCTGCAACAAATTGAAGACAAGATCTTTGAATTGTTCTCTGAAGAAAATATTTCACAATGGTAAAGAAATTGAAAAAAGATCCTGGATCAGCCCCATGATCCAGATCTACACTCAAATTGAATGGGTTCTTTACTGACCCATAATGCATCCTTTAACTCTGGGTTATGTGGTGATCCATCCAGTATTTTTTGCGTAATCTTGCTTACAAACAAACAAACCAACAAATGGACAGGATTTAAAACATAACCTCCTTGGCAGAGGAAGGCACAAACCATTCTGAAGAAATTCTTCAATTTTGTCTCTGCTTCCTTTTAACTCATTGACCCCCTCTGTAAGTTGTTTATGTAACACCTTCTGTCTACTGCGGGTTCATCCTCACAGGTCTGTTGAGACTCGCTCTCTGCAGCTTCCTGTCTTTCCCATGTCATATTGTGACTTTGTGGATATCCCAGCAGGCCTTGTTGAGTCGTCATCATCACTCCAGTGACTCACAGGTTACTGTGAATTCTGGCTGCCACGGTGATGAAACAAGTCTGAGAAGAATAATATCATGGCTCATTTCTGAATTGTGGATGTTATCTACCACAAAATTTCATGTCGAAAGTTTTTAACTGTCAATTTTTCAAAACTCTGTGTTTTACTGGTTGTTTCAAATCTGTTCAGTAGCAAGCAAAAAAAAAAAATCACATCAGCATTTTTCTGTATTGTGTTGAGGTCACAGCCAGAAGGCTTCATGCTGAGAAAAAAGGAAGAAACAGAGAAACCGAAGTTCAGAAACTGATCCAGGGAAAGTTTGCTCAGCACTTTTAACAGCTTGACTTACATTTGACTTTTTAAAGACGGCAAGCACAACGGAAGTGTAGGGGATGACATTATGCAACTTAAAAATTGACTCAGCATTCTCTTAAGAACTGGCTGTATCAATAGTGTGTGTGTGTTTTTGTGTGTGTGTATAATACTGTGGTTGTGTGCGATACACATTATTACATTCACAGATGTGTGGAGAGTCACTTCGCTAGTTTACTTTTTTAGTCTTCATTGTTGTGATTCATTCATGTTATCACACTCGTCTTTGTGTTATTAACCTTATTGTTTTAATTGTTCTATGAATCAATCACCTCTTATTACCCCCATTTGAGATGTGTTTACTTTGAATATTGTTATAATGGTTATTGGACATGTTTTAAACATTTCTTTCCGCTAACAATAATATGATAATGATATGATAATAATGATAATAATTAATTCTTGATCTTACAAAGGATTATATTTTGTGTAAAAAAAGATCTCATACAGGAGAATGGATGAATTGAGGTCAGTTTATAATGCCCACAGACCCAACAGACCCTCACTCAAGGCTTTATTACAATAGATGAATGCAGATGTAGTTTAAATCAAAAATATCACTCAAACAGAATTACTAACATCATCCAATTAAATGATACCACAGTACTTTGGCTGTGATACTACTGGATTAGTAGATGGCGTGTAATAATCCCTGTAACAGAGTGTGCTGGTGCTGTAAGTACATTAACAAGTCCACTATATAATTTCTATAAGAACAACTACAGATATCAAAGGTGCAGTTTAGAGCATTACAAGGCTATTTGGTCATAATAAACATACCAGTAGGGTTTTGTAGAACAGATGATTTACAGTTACTGACAGCTTTTATTTACGTTTTTAACAACCTTAGTGAACCAATGTGATTTTTGGATGATTTTTATGACTACGCAAAGACATAACATGCAAAGATCAATTTTCTGAATAATCTAACATGTCAATACAATATGGTGCAGAAGCTCATCATTTTTATTGAGTAAAGTTTGCCAATAACAACCATTAAAGTTTCGCATAACTGACAATTGTCATCTGATCTGAGAATCAAACACTAACAATGGTCTGTTATCACTGTGCACCTGTATGAATTCCTACTGTGTGAGAGACAAATGTCAGGTTTTGTGTTCAGTGGACAAGCATATTTTTCTTTATACCAAATAGCATAGTAAATCAAATTGCTGTACAACATTTATTATTGATGATAAATTTATCTTGACAAGTTATGTGGAAAACTCTGTCCACAGTTTTTTTAACAGCACCAGCTCTGGCTTTCATGCCTCCTCTCAGGGGGGCAACTTTAAAAAATGTATTGGGGACATTATTTTGACTGCAACTCATTTTTAAATAGAAGCAGTTTCACCACAGGAGGAACATAGTCACAAACCACAGTCAGCCCTCTGCTGCTGCTCACTCACTCGGTTATCAGATTAGATATTAAGCACTCAAATATTGTTCACACCACGGCACACACCGACACAAAACGCAATAGTGGCGCAAAAAAACACATAACCTTAACCTAAATACTACATACAGCTTTATGAAATCCTATTAGAAAGGTGGAAATTCCTACATGTTGTGCATACAGCTACTTACTGCTGTGCTGTACTTCATCATATGTAGGAAATGTAGTAAGTGTAGTAACTGTTTCTAAGGAGCCTTTATCGATAGAGCTTTTGTTAATATGACCTGCAAATTAAGCTATGAGTGTGTGATGGAGTTAATGTAATGTCAATGTAGGTGATAAAATGTTATCCAACATTCACTGATTCTTAGCAAAATATATGAAATAGTTTTGAAAGGGTTTTGCTAGTTAAGTACATAATGCCATCAAGACAAATGACTTTCAACAGACATTTTCCAGAAATTCTCTGGAGGGGCTGGATGTGATGCTTCAAATGTAAGAAGCAGCTGCTCCAGAGCAAGTCGGCGTGTTGACGACGTTTCAAACTCACAACTGAAAATTAAAATGGAATAATACAAATATTTGAAGATGAAAAAGACACTGACCAACATGTCACTTGAAAAGCCAGCAAGATTCGAGTGTGGGGCTAAGGGCCAGTACTGGAGTCAAAACACAGCAAAATGTATGTTATGTCCTGCTTCCTGCATGCTCTGCCCAGGCACCACTCCACGCATGTGTGTTCGGAAATGTTTACTGTTGTGATCCAGACAGTCTACAGCTGTGATCTTCATATGTGAAAGGCAAACTTAAACTGGGTCTGTACATTTTCCTGAGTCCATATCTAAAAAAACTTCTATAAAGACCGTATAAAAGCATTATATTACTGATGCTGTCCCAACCAAGTACCTAGCTAAATTGATTCAGGGCAGTAAACCATATGAATCTTAAGGTACAATAATGTAAGTCTTAAATATAGTTTAAGCCCAAAATACAGGACAAATGAAACAATTTCTTAGTGCACTACTTTCTACTCAGCATAACTGCACTAAATCCCCACATGCATGCTCTCACAGCCTCACAAGAGAGGAATCAAATCAACTAGGCCATGGAGGCAGCCAGGAGGGGTGCAGGCGGCTGCCAGGCCCACCACCACCCCCTCTCTCTCAGTGGGGCTCCACTGACTGACACTCAGCCTGTTAAACCACAGAAGGCTGGAGTTGAGCTGTGTCCCGTAGCAGCAGCAGAAGGATGGTTTATCTCCTCGCCTAGCTGGTATCTGGGTTACTGTGGTTAGCACAATCCTAGGGGGAGCCTGGGATCCTTCTGCTTTTTTTACCGCCCCCTTTTCTCGTTCCTTACATTTATCCCCTCTTTCATGTCTTGCTTTCCAAAGTGTGCATCTTCTCCCCTGTTTCACTCCCCACATCCCAATTCTTCTGGATCTCCCCTCTTTCTGCATCCCTCTCTCTCTTCATCTGCAACTCGTTTCCTCCACACCTCTCTTAATCTCATCCTACCATTCATCACACATACATGCAGACCTTTTAGTTCCTGCCTTCACATCTCCATTTCATCCCCCTATCCTATTGAACCACCTCTCTTCCTTCCTCCCTCTCATCTTTCTCTCATCCTCATACAATTTCCCTTTAACCTCCCCCTCTCTCTTTCACTGAGGCGACTGAATAAAGCTTGCCATTGGTTGTATATCCTCATACGTGATACACCATGTGACTGTACAGTGTTGGTCTTAATATCACTTCCACTTTCTACAGTGTGCTGGACAAACCAAGGAAGCTGCAATAAGAGTCTGTGTGTGTGTGTGTGTGTGTGTGTGTGTGTGTGTGTGTGTGTGTTCCACGTTGTTCCAATGACATCAAGGCTTCAAGGGCGAGTGAATATAGCCACCACCTCCCACCACTTATATTCACCACCCTACGCACAGCTCAGTATAACTGTAACCTTGGTACACAGAGAAGGATTCTCCACTGTGGTTCAGCCGAGGCTGAAACCAAAAGAAAAAGGATATAAATATATAAAGTTTCATTGTCATAACTTCCAACAAGGTTATGTTTTCATTGCCATTTGTCTGTTTGTCAACAGGATTACACAAAAACTACAAAACCGATTTTCTTGACACTTTTGGACCAAGGTCTTAGTTACTCACCGTTAACTACGAGCAGAATCATAACAGCTAATGAGAGAACGGAACAGCTGATGGTGCTGTCAAGCAACGGTTAACATTATGAGGCAATGGCGCTACAACGTCAGCTAGCGTGCTACTGTTGACAGATAGATACCTCACGTTGCCCGCATCCCTCCGACCATTTTCTCATCCAAAGCCTTCAGCTTTTGTTTATTGACATTAGAGCAAATTGTCGCTCTACGCCACTCTACATTCTGTTAACATCTGCTTCCCTATGAGCTCACACAACAAACATGAGGTGATATGTTGCTGCCACTGGAGAAATAATCTTACTAATATCCTGCAGTGCTTGATGCACCAAATTACGCACACACTGGGCAGTTTCAGCAACCCGTCATGCTGTAGATGCACTGAACATAGAGCTGCTAGGAAAACTTAAAACAAAGCTTGAATATGCAGCACCTTACTTTGACTGTTTTATACTCTCACTAATTATATGAATATGAATTATAACTTATGAACAAAAGGTCTCCCAAAACCTAAAGTGATAACTATACAAATTAGATCAATGAAACTGTCACACCAGTACTGAGGTGTACATTTAGTTTGCGGTATGTGCAGTATATATATTCTTATAAATACATACTTGGTAGGGGGTGCTGTGCGTAGATGCAAGCCCCCTTGCTCCAGCAGAGAGGGATACAGCCGCTGTTTTCCATTTGATCTGTGAGAGGACAGTTCCAGGTCCGGCCACAGGGTCCAGAAAAAAGGTCCAGACAAAGGTCCAGACAAAGGGCCAGAGCCCCGAATACAGCATAGAATGCAAGACTTGCTGCTGATGTGGCTTGTTTGCAACTAAGGAAAATTCCTAAGTTTTTCAATCCAAATAAACTGGTGATTGAGATATCCAAAAATATTTCCTAAAAAGGTTGAAAGTGAGACTTGCTGTGCTGGTACCAGGGCTGTCACAGCACAGTTACAGGGGTGGTTGTGTGACTTTTAGCCACGAAACAGCCACAGGAAATGCAATAGAAAAGAAATTCAATCAGAGCCAGTTTACTGCAGGGTTATAATTCCAGTAAAGCAGAGAGACCAGTAAGAGGAAACGGAGGATGTCAAATATTCTTTGTACTATAAAATGTGGTGACACAGCATGTAAACCCACAAGAGGTTGAGAAAACAAAAGTCCATAACTGACAACTCTCTAGCATCCACTCCACTTCTGCGTCACTCAGCGATAGATGCAGACATTGATCATCCAGGTCCAAATCCAGCTGATAGAGATGCTTAAAATGTTTTAAACAACACTGAGATAAAGGTCTGACTCTGCCTCTTACAATGGTCCAGCATGCAGAAATGATCCATACTGAAAACTGCATTCAGAAAAAAAGTACAGTAACTGATGCAGGAATCCAAGTCACAGGAGTGTGACTTCCTCTTCTACGTCTTGCTGAAACATAATATTACTTGTGGAAGTGGCTTGGGGTCCAGGTTTCAGTCATCAATCCGTCCCAGTTTAAGTTATGACCTTTAATCCCAAAAAATTCCTTTACCATTATGCAATGCGATATTTAATGATCCCTGCAAGGCAGCTCTAACTTTGCTCCTTCCAGTCTGGGAGATTGATTCAGTAAGTTGCCCAAGGACACTTCAGCAGGGTGTAAGCTTCACAAAACAAGACATTCAAGCCAGGCTTCTGTGGTCGGGCGAAGATTCTCTTCCAATTAAGCTCTGCTGCAGTCAACTAAATCCCCACTAAATATCAAATGCAGGTCTTCTGTGGGGCTGCTGATTCAATTAATCAATTGTTGATGTGGAATTCAAAGAAGGCAGCCGCCCTGAAGCCATGAATCTCAAGTCGCAGGTTACAAAATAACGCTGACAGCCCTTGCTGGCAAAGTAAGACTCCATGTAATTACAGCAAAGCAGCATTTTCCAACAGAAGTAGTAGTTTGGTCAGTAAATCCACTATGTTGTCTCAAGGAGATGGAAAGACGGATGACAGAAAGAAGAAACTGGCATCAGTGAAGATAAAATGAAAATGTAGGGCAAAGAGGGGCGTAGAGAAATGGAGCATAGTGAGTGTGAGGTATGAGAGTGACCGACGCAGGAGGGAAAAACGACAGAAAAAATAGGGAAAGAAGAATCTACAAAGGAGAAAGATGAGGCAAAGAGAGACTAAAAGATGAGCTGTGAAAGAGCAGAATAATGAAAAAAGAAAGACAATCAAAAAGAAAACAATAATAAGACTGGGAAAAGGGAAGAAATAAAGAGTGCGGGATGAAGAGAGAGAAAGAGAGCGGAGAAATCCAAGGGAGAAGAAGATCCCCCACATCCTCTGAAGCGTTCCCACAATGCTCTGAGCCTGTAGGAGTTAACCAGGTCATAGCAGGTGTCTGATGTCAGAGAGAGACATAAAGCGACAGCGTCCTGAAGGGCGAGGTGGAGTGAGAAAACAGAAAAAAAAAGCTCTGATTCAGTCAGACAGGATGACGAATAAATATGAAGAGAAAAGAATGTCACAGACAGAGTCTCTTGGACATAAAAAAATAAGCATTAAATCCTTATCGAAGTCAGTCATATGTGCATTGTTCAGTCTGGCATCTCAGGCTTTCCTCTACAGCAGCGGAAGAGCAACTAGATCACAACATCATTTCCAACCTTAAACACACACACACACACTGCTGCAGCCACACACACACACACAGACACACACGGTATATCTGGTGCAATCCTTGAGCAGTCAAATGAGTGCAGCATAGAGAATGTATAGTGAGAGAGTATGTGTTTAAGCCAGAGAGAGAAAGTGTATGTACACAAGAATGCATGTGCGTGTGGGTAAGCAGGTACGTGATTGTGCACATATATATGTGAATGTGTGTGTGAGATACTCAAAGTGAGTTTGCGCATATGTGAGCAGAGTGTTTCTCCTCTGCTGTGCAGTATAGGCTGCTGTGACCACGCTGCGAAAAAAAGCTGCTCCCCTCACTAACGGGCAGAATGGGGGTGTGCGTGTTCATGTAGGGCAGAGAAGGCGAGGGAAAGCAGAGAAGGAGGGAGGAGAGACAAACATATTGCAATTGGGATTTGATGCAGTTAAAAGAGAGTAAACTGGTAGGACAGTACTTATAAATATAATATAGGATGACACTGTTCAATCAATAGTACAGCTTTAATAAACAGGAACACATGCACACACGCACGCACACACACAGATTAGAGCTTAGCTACTGAAAAAATACATTCCACCCTTTGACCCCTTACAACTCGTAAACTTGTCTGTCTCTTTCTGTCCGTCTCTACAGGCCACAGGTCTCTGCTGCCCTCTGTCCTCCCTCGTCTCCTATTTACACACATTTCACCTGCCTCTGCAGCAGTTCTTCATTGGCAGTAAAGCACTAACATTCAATTTGTCTGATTTGCCAGAGCACAAGATGGTCGAGAACACTTTACAGCTATACGCCTCCAGCTGCCAAACGCTGACAACAATGACCTGATGTAGGTCATTTAAATTTCAGGTTTTCCTTCGGATAGGAATGATAAGAAACAAAATATGTCATTTGTCCATGAACCCTCAAATTATTTCCAATAGCTTTTTATAATCGGATTCAGCAGCACCACATCCTTTGTATGTACCTTTGAAAACTGAAGCGAATCAGATTCTGGTATTTTATGGACCCATTCATCCAGCTTGACCTCATCTCTTTGACCAACTGATACGTTGTTGTTGGAGCACTTGCTCAAATGAATGAGGCTGTAGGGTTCTTTGTTTGACTTTTGGAAAATGGTCTCAAACAGAAACATGTGTAATTAAATGGCTAGGATGCATAATGGAACATTATGAAAAATCTGCAATCAAATTATTTGAGCCATAAATTGCGCTCAGCACCAATACACCAACGATCTGGTGCAAGCATTGGGAATGAGCGATTTGAAATGATCAACATTTAAAGACAAAACTATTGAAAGCCTTTTGCTTTATGGAAATTGAAGAAATGTGTATTGTGATATTGTCCTCAGCTCACACTGACATACTGGCTCCTAAACCACAAGTGGCACTTATAGATTGTTTAGCCCACCACAATTGCAGATGTCTTCTTTTGTGTGTTAAGTCTTATCACCATGACACAAATTCTGTACTGATGGAGATACAAAGGCTAAATGCTATGTTCACTATCCTCTCCATTCAAACTGAACAAGTGTTCAATATTTTCATCAGCAATACAGAGAATGAGTGTTTTCCCTGGGCTGTTAAAGGTCCCAGATTCTCCCTTTAACCACTCTGTACACTGGGTACCATGCTGCTTTTATTTTCTACCAAACGTGGAGAGCATCATCTCATTATAAGTTTCAGTTAACCTCGAACTTGACTTCAACTTTGGCACCTCAGAGTGGTCGGGGTTATGGTTAAGATATGTAAATTGTGTTTCGGTCGTTCTCAGGAATGATCATCTCCTGGCTCCAAATAAACATCCTGCTGGAAGACAAAGGATAAGCAGTTACCTAGCAACAGCCATGGGTCTCCATGGTTGGAGCTAAGGACCATGAAATGACTTAAATATAACTCAGATATTATTCAGCTCTACCTCCATCCACACCATAAAACAGTAACACTGGCCTTGTTTAAGTCAAGACTAAGACAAAATCATTTTTTGTCTTATAAAACATCTTTCAATTACCATGAAAAATTGAATTGAATGGGTGATGTCATCTGAATTTCAGTGGCTGACATAATCTCTCTTCATATTGAAAGTTACAAAGCATTACAACAACTTCTGACAAACAAAAGGCTGATGCGTGAATTCACACACACTGTAGAAACAAACTTGAGGTTTTGTGTTGTTGTACTATTTGTTATCTCATTGTGTATGTTATACATTTTTTGCCTACATCTGCATATGGCTGTGTATCTCACATGACGTTCTCATCTCATTCCACTTCCTGCCTGTTGACAACAACGACAACCAACTCCAAACTGCAACCTACCCTCTAAAAATGGCAAATTTCTACAATCATTGGGACTGTGCAACCACACAATGAACTTCTCTTTTACATTTTTTATGTTAATTAATGATAGTGATTGCCTTCACATCCAATATTCCACTCAAACAAGTTTCCCTCTTGTTTCCTGCATGGGCTTAGCCCCACACAAGACAACTGTGATTGGTTTAAAGACACTTCTACTAAAAAGAAAAACACGGTTGGATTTGTACTCACCAGTGTAGTATGATATTCTGGAAATATCTGAAAAGAGAGGGAAAAAAACAAGATTACTACTCAATAAATTTGTGAAGAGAACACAATGTTGCACTAAATTATTCAAGTCATGTATAAGTGAGAATCATTTTACTACAGCATGCCTGGAAGTGACAATAGCACCTGAATAATGTGGTCTTTCTTTCTGACCCAACCCTGACCAATTTTATAAATTAAGTGAGATAAGTGTGCCAAGATGTAGAGTAATGAGATTTTCACATATAGTGATCCAAGTCCAATTTCATGAGCGTCTCCCTCTCCCTCCACAATATGACAAAAAGGGAGCGTTAAGGTGGAAGAGAATGGATGAAAAGGAAAAAGAATAAAGCCAGAACTGCACTCTGTAGCGCACCGCCCCCGACAAAGATCCCAAACAATCCTAAACTTCAATCAAGCCCCACACATTGCTCACACTCAGACATCAATGAATTTTCATGATATTTTTTATTAAGATCCATTAATTCTTCCTTACAAACTTCACAAAAATGTCTAAAAATGTCCTATAAATGTCAAAGAAAGTGAAAAAAAAAAATCCCAGATCTTAATCACATCTGCTCCTAAAGGTAATGAGGTTTTTTTCCCGCACCCATCCACCAAGTTTCAATAAAATTGGTTCAGTGAATTTTTGCGTAATCAGACAGACAAAAAGCAATGAAAACATAATCTCTTTGGCAGATGCAATAAAGAGGCATATAAGCAGATGAGGGTAGAGGCGTAAACAGAAGGAGGGAGCTGAAAAAGGACTCAATCTTCAATCTTCACGACAAAAATTAGGCTCTGGGGCAACGGTAATTCTTTGGGGTTTCTGATGTAGAGAGCGGGCCGAATAAAGGAATCACTGATAAATGCAACCATTAGCAGCAAGAACACTCAGATTAGCCATAAATTACTAATAACATTGATCCCTTATCACAATGATCATTTAACTTTTATGTTCACTAAATGACTAATTACTTATAACTTAACTTATAACTACAACAGTTCCACCAAAAGGAACATTCATCAATCCACATGATTACAGTGCTTCATGGCTTTATTTGACAGACAAGGGTCAATTTTTTATACCACTGAGCAAATGCACTGCTTTCAGCCGAATTCATGCTTCTGAGTCGAATCTACACTGAGTTCCAGTGTACCCTACGCAGAACTCTATGCTGTACCCTGAAGTGCACCTCCCTAAAAATGTAACCATAACAACTGTGATTGGTCCGTTTGGTAGAAACGCATTTCTGGCTGACAGTATTTCCCTACTCCTGCTTTGCTCGGTTTAATGGTCGTACATACCATCTCCTCCGACGTCTTTCTGTACTTCGTTGCAGTTCTTTAAGAAAAAGCTCTTGTTCTTCAACATCTATCAGCTTCAACTCCATCATGATAACACTCACTATTGTTCTGATATAAACAGTGACCCGAGAGAATTTGTAAATAAGCAGACTGGAAACTGGAAGAAACTCAACACAGTAGCATAGAAACTCTACAGCCACTAGTGTTTCGGCGGTGTAATTGCAGAGCGACACGCACACACACCTACTCCTAACTATGAATGCTCACAACGGCGTAGGCTACATGCATACTTACATCGTAGCTCTGAAGCACAACCATGAAAAGGCCTTTACATGTTTGTTAGCACTGACCAACCAGTGACTGTGCAGCAGCTCTAATGAATCAGGAGGATCTGATATGAGCCACATTCCAGACGGCTGGAGGGAGGCGAGAATCATGACATGGCAAATTATATATATGCTCTGTCATTCTGTTACTAAACCTACTGGGCTCATTCAGCCCTGATCCAAATCTTTTTCAAAACCCTCAGTCAACTTCTTCTCACTGCTCCTCTATCTCTTTTCACTCACTCTACGCAACATTATCAAATAAAATTGACACCAAAATGAGCAACATGATGAAATGTCCAACACACTGAAGCTACGCTGACATCTGTTACTAAGCAACCGCCAAGAAGCAGGACTGATTTAGGAGGCAGCCAGGGCTTTGTCTTATGATATATGAAAGATAAAAGCTGTGTCCCAATTTTACATGATCTATTACTACTGTGCATTCTGTGCTATATACCATCACCAAAAGTATGCTATTGATACAAACAGCATGCAGGAAATTAGAATTCCATATTAGATTTTTATTCTTAAGAGGTTTTGAGTGTGAACACTGAAAAGTGGCAAAATAAACTAAATTGCACAAGGGAAATATAGGAGGTCCTCCGATAAATTAAAGCAAAGTTTGTTTGGTTGTAAAAACAACAAAAATAGTGAACCACCAGGAAAACAAAAACAATTGTATGATAAAAAATATCAATAAATATTACAATATATTTAGCATCAATTGCAATATTATCAAAAGTTCTATATATCAATATAATGCTCATTCATTGCAGTGAAGGGGTATAACACATAATTTATCTACTTCAGATTTGTAAAATGTTTTGCTGTTTATCAAGTGTTTGTCATTATCTGTCCATAAAGAAAAGTTTAAAACCTCAACCCACACTGAGGAGAAATAACCAGTCTTTAAACTTATAATTTGACATTTATTGTGATAATCAGCGTTATTGACTGATATGAATATTTGATATATTTTAATATTTTATATCATTTTTGGCCAGCCTGCCCAGCCCAATACTGATGTCTTTGAGTTTGGCCAGAATAAGAACATCATTTTAAGTGTATTAATAAACTGTATGTGTAACTGAGATATAACCCACACATACACGTTACTTGGTTTGATTCACTGTTGTGTGTTCTGCCATTCCACATAATTTCCTCTAATCACATAATCCAATTTGTTCCTGGCAGAGTTGTGTCCAAAATGTTGGCTACACGGAGGATGTTATTAACAAAAAGCAACACAACACCAGCACTGGCATTATTCTCTGTCTCTATATTCACTCGTGACTAACATTACATTTAAAGCATTGACACACTAAGCCATATTAAGCCTGGACTGGCAGAGCATTAGGTAAAGAAGGCTCCAGCGTGTATTGAAATCATCCATGGTGTTAAAAATATACCTATAGCACTACTGCCCTGGAAATTTACTGACACATTTTCCCTACACATTTGCGTCTAGTTTATACAGTTACTGTAGTACTGAAATGTTTCAAGCAACAGAAGTGTCACAACATGCTCATCACCACTCATCCATATTTTGCTAAAAAGACTTCCTTTTCTGGTTCCAAACAATCCTCTTGGCAGAGACGTTTCCTCAGTGTAACCAGAAATGACCTCGCTCTAAGTCCAACTTTGATCTTTCACATCCACAAACAATGACCCGAAACGAGAGCCTCTTATTAACACAGCGTTGAAACATCTGTCACTAGAAACAGCTTAAAACATTTTCACTTGCATAAACACTTCTGCCTCCTACTCGATCACATTTTCCACCTCACGCTCTCACTCAGCCTTTTCTCTCTCTCTCTCACACAGAGTAGAAAACTACTGCCTCTGGCTATAAACCGTAGAGGCTATCGTACAGCTGACACCATGGTGAGGGCATTGCACAACTCCATTCTCATCAAGAAAACAACAACAGCCTTTTT
The DNA here is from genome assembly GCF_024713975.1 of Paralichthys olivaceus. Taxonomy (NCBI): domain Eukaryota; kingdom Metazoa; phylum Chordata; class Actinopteri; order Pleuronectiformes; family Paralichthyidae; genus Paralichthys; species Paralichthys olivaceus. The sequence goes on from NC_091105.1 coordinate 14,228,897, forward strand.
GCAGCTCCTCAGCACTGATCTATCAGAATACAGAGTGCACTGAGTGCAACATCAGAGCGCAGAATAGAGTCACCACAGTGACAGCGACAGCTTTAATGAGGTCGCTGTCATTGTAAGAAGAAGCTATAACAACAGTACTGTGGTATTGGGACTACTGCAGTAAAGTAAAGCAGAGGACTATTTACACCCTTTTTCACATCTGTATTTTCATGTGTGGCAGAAGAATTTACATCTGAGGACAAATCACTATGTGAATCATTATACATTTTACCATGTTATCTGTTTTTACACGTCTTGATAACCTTCACTGACCATCAATATAATGCAAGGAAGGCAACCCTGTAGTTGATTTATTTGTGCACACTCAATCAAACAGTACACTGATATCCAACAGCAGACAGAGCATATACTTTATTACACCCTTCATGCAGCTCATTTTAATTCACTGACATCACTTAATTTCCTAATGAAACCACATGCTCCTCTTTTAATACAGTATAATCTACTGCAAAGACTTGATTAAATTATCATATTTTCATGCAATAATAAAACATTGGATTAATTCAATATGAAGATGTTCCGATACCAGCATTAGAAATGCTACCGACAATACTGGGTCGGGTATCAACAATTACACAAATCTAAATGCTATCTATATATAATCTATATACCGATCCAAAGCCATATCTTTAAAGTATATTAGTTATTTTAAGAAATTACATTTTCTCTGCCACTCCAAAGCAGCACTTGTCCTGTGCTGTCTTTAGAGCAGGGAAGTGATTTCCAATACTGTGTTGCTTTGTGACGGTCAAACTAGTTAATTAGGGAAGTATTATAGTATTCATTCACTCTGTACACATTTGTTTCTTTAAATGATTTAACCTGAGCCAGGCCTTACAACAATGACAACAATCATCACTTCTAGTAGCATGAAGCTGTTAAAATACATTGTGTGTGTTGAGTTCATTGTGGCCAGGAATAAGAATCAGTATCTGCAAGTGAGAAATGGTATCTGAACATCGCTAATAAATAACAAAAATCGCTTTCTACAGATTAGATATTTTCTTATTTATTTTACGTACTACCTGAATATTTTTACATTGCTCTTAACAAATGAATAAAAACGAACATTAGCAGGAATTTTTAGATACTAAACATAAGATATCCAGATGTTGGAAATGTTCAAGTCATTCTAACATGAGTTCTTTCAAGCAAATGATGATGTTTAAAACGGGGCTATTTATTTGTGAAGTGGACCAAATTACTTAAGTCATAATGAGTCAGTTATTAGTACCTTTATCCGCTTCATTTGAAGAGGAGCAGGTATTTGGCTGTTAAAGAATCCAACTGTTTTTAAAGGGCAGAACTGCAGTAATGCACCCTCAGATTTATGACCTCTCATTATTGCTGCCTTCCTCTGAATTCACAGATTTATGGTTTTGATATTTTTTATACCCCCACCCCCTTTTTTTTTACACAAACAATCCTTTTTTACAGGCTGTTTTATGGCTCTTCCTCCGCATGCAGCGCACTGCAACAAAGTTAATGTTCAGATATTCACAAATACACTGATCTAAACCACCATGTCTCTGGGGTCTCACAGACCTTCACAACTTCACATCTCTGGAAGTGAGAATACAGGATCTTGCTGTTGAATACCCACTGGTTTTGATATTCTGTTGTATGTTTTTACGTGAATTCCTCTTTTTCTTTACAGAAACTTGTCTGCTGTCTGATGTAAATACACTGAATGGATTGAGAGGAGAAAAAATTCAAACAACCATGTTATAGCATTTTACAGCTTAATACAATAAGATTAATATATGTGTCCTACTTTAACACACAATTACACATGATTTTGCACCATTATATTCAAATAATCTCAAGAGCAGAAACAAAAAGAGTTAATCCAGTCCTGTGAGTGTTTAACTGTGGCATAAATATACATTTCAAATGGAAATAATTATTGATAAAACTTTAACAATAATTATCGTAGTATATTTTTCATAAAAGGTTTGATATATATCGATATATAAAATGTTTTACTGTTCATCAAACGTTTGTCATTCTCAGCTTGTAAAAAAGAGTTTAAAACCACATCCTTTACTCAGGTAAAGTCTGCCTTTAAACTTTAAATAAATAATAATGTTGTGATAATTATCGATATCGACTGATTTGAACATTTTTATCTTATAAGTTTGGCCATATCGCCCAGCCCTTATTACTACTACTAATACCGAGAGGGTATCATTACTTCTTCATCTGCTTTTAATCAGGATACAATAAAGAATACTGAAATTCTCAGTTTGACTTCCTATTACCATATAGTCCAGTGAGATAAACATCAGCTAGAAAACCTGGCATGTGATTTTCCACACCCTAACAGATGTTGCAAATGTATGTGGATTCTAGAAGCAGATGTTCTAATTACTGTTATATTCATTTGTTTCCATATCACCGAGAATAAAAGTGATGTCAGCCTTCGGGGAATGTCAAATATACTATATAAACTACAATATAAACTTGCTTAGTGTAACCATATCTATAAATTACACATAACATCTAACTTTGTGTAAACCTGGCAAGGAAAACTATTTTGATGATCTGTGATATGAGTCATTTAACAATCAAAGTGCCTGGCAGTGAGTGCTAACCACAGGGCACAAGTTAAACAAAATTGTGAGCTGTGGATGCAAATAGGAGAAGACTGATGATGACACGACATGAGCACATGTTTCCAGTCGTACTTTCACTGGTCTTTCCAGACAGAACTGCTGTATTGTCCCGTTGAAAACCACTGTTACAACAAACCCTCAGTTCTTTTCAGGATTTGGACTGGAAACTAAACAGGTGTAAAACTGCTCAACATCAAATCACGTTTGTTTTCTATTATTTGTAATTTGACATCTTCTTCCAGGAAAATGTCATGAATGAAAGAATCAGCTTAAGAACAAAACTAACTGCAAAGGCAACTTCAAAATTCAGAAGTGTGTCCAACAATGTTTTCTTGCCATGTGTGATACATGTCAGAAAGAGTGAAGAATATGACACAAGCCATCAGGTATCTTATTAGTGCAACAACAGAACACATAGCCTGGGGCACAGGATGGGTGTTGGTGGTAGAACTGTCAATGGAATTTAATACAAAATGAATAAAATAACCACAATTGAGGCAAGACACAAGACAACCAACTCTCTTGACAAAAACTATTCAGTACTTTATCAATAGCCAGACATCTGCTCCACATATTCTGCTGCTAGTTGCACATCTACATGTAGCTTTCGTGGACAAGTAAAGGGACATTTGATCTCTGTGGTCTGTGGTTGTTTGGCTCTGTGTATACAGGAACAGAAATCTGATGTTTAACTCTTTGTGGAGCAGGTCTGACCGGACCTAGCTGTCAGTGTCTAGAAGCATCTAGAAGATCAGTCCTCATGTCGTTTCTCTGTGCGGTAAATGGAAGTCAAATTGCAAAATAAGATGAAAAGGATAGGTGTGAGTCATGATCAGAGCACAATGAATCAATGCTCATCTTAAGTCAGTCAAATTATGACTTTTTGTCTTTTGTTGAGACAGCGTGACAGCACTTTCTGAGACCTAGGGTCACTGGTTGTTCTATCCCATTATAAGTCCCTCCTTTGTGGAGATTTAAAATTGGACAACAATCATAAAATAAAAAAATCAAAGGTAGGCACACCATAACATGAACTCCGGACCGCACACATTCAAGCCACGTTTTGTGGAAAGCGTGAGCACAGATCCAAAAACAGCCACATCCAGAGGTACAAACACACGCTTCATTGTCAATCTGTTGGTCAAAAGCAGTTGACCTGGTTTATGAAAAGGAAAACACAGCAGAGGGAAACTATATCAAAGCCTTTCTGCGTCTTTCTTTGTGCTCCACACTCTACCTGTCTGTGAGGTTTTCACATGCAACTGCTTGCACAGCGGTGAGTAGCACAAATTCCTTTCCAGCCCTCATCCTGCCAGACCCTCTCTACCTGCCTCACACAGAGGACCCATACACCAGTCCAATCACAGTCAAACAGCATTCACTGTGAGACACATACCTGTGTTGGTGCAGCCCAGGAAATCCCAGAACTGCATGTTGGCAGTTGGTACACAGAGGACCGGACCTCTGCTCACTCGCAGCCACCACTCTCCTGCCTCTCCACTTCCTTGTTGTACTGTATGCTGTCACTTATAGGAGAGGGAAAACACCCGCCCACTGATTGTTTCTGACTGACACACCTGGGGGCTGTGTTTCATTTCCAGACTGCTTCTTCCAAACCTTTGTTTCTCATTGCCTTCCAACTACTTCTTTACTCACTTCTCTTCTTAACACGTGTCTTTGTGTCTGACTGAAAACATAAAGGTGAAAACATTGATCCATCCTCAGCGTTGCTAACCCCATCTTTACCACTTCAGAATAGTATGAGTGGATGAGATAGGGCAAGGCATAGGAAGGAGAGAAATATAGCCACTGCTAACCACAGGCATTCTTATAAATCAGTTTGCATGGAGTGTATAAAAAAATATGATTTATTCTTACAAATGCAATCCAAGTGAAATATATTCTGCATATGGACTCAATGATCAGAGATTAAATAAAAGGACATGCTGAAAGACAGGTTGATTTGCACAAGTCATGTTTTTATAAATCTGACTGCAGACATGTATAAGTCCCAGGAGGAAAGCCAGGTATTGCAGCACTGACTGGATGAGCAATCGAGCAAACATTAACTAGCCTTTCAATAATATCTAGACAGAAAAGCGGTTGTGGTCACCCATGGAAGGGGAAGCGGCTGAATGAAAATGCCAAGAGAGAGTGAAAATTCTGGATGATTCACTTCTGCATCAGTAGTAAAAAAGTAAATGAATACAATTTTGAGTTTATTTAATGGAAAGGGATCTGATGCGACCTTTGTCTGTCTGGACATGAATTATGTGTTCTCAGCTAAGTTTCATTTAATATCAGTGTTTTTATCCACAGTTGTGTCAAAATATCTGGGTCCTGACCCTCTGGTTTGGCTGGTGGAGTATATATATATATATATTTATATATATGCAGGGATGTGATGTGGGGCGACAGTCATATGAAGGCAGGAAACAAGAGGGGGAAAAGGCAGGAAAACTGAAGGAGACATGACAGGGGCTGCTTCGACTCCAAAATCCCAGAGACCCAATTGTCAAATCACATCCACAGAGCTGCAGGGCACCATATCTCAACAGCTCGGTGTATTTTAGCTAAATGTCCAAGTAATCCAACCAAAGATGGTAAAAATAATGTGTGATCCTCAATCTAGACCTGCTTAAAATAATATTCCACGTCAATAAACCTAATACCACAAGGAGTGCACAGTACTGTGAGTGACAAAAAAACACTTGAGACGCTCAGGTTAAGTAAGATCTGCCTCCTTTTGTCTCCAACCCAAACAGCAAATATCAGTCTTAGCAACTCATTCATCAACAAGACAACTACATTATTAATAACATCTCATTTTCTCCTATAGTGCTGTTGGACCTTGCACCTACCAGAGGATCAGATCGGATCAGAGAGGGGTGGTTTCGGCCACTGCACCACTGTCTGTCTGTTAGGAATACAAATGACTCCGTCCACTATTCCACATCCTCCATGTCTCCATATTTCAACATAAAACTCCCAAACCAGCTCCTAAAAATTCTCCCCCCGCGTCTTGCATTGGCGTTAACCCCATTGTCTGCCTGTGTGTGTGTGTGTGAGTGTTACCCCCCTTTAATGCTAAGCTAGCTCGGCTAACAGTGGGCTATTCCCCACCTCAATCCGCCTCCGCCAAGGGATCGATACTCACCCGCTTCAGCCCCGGAGCCCGGTCGCACCTACTCCCCGTAACCGAGCACCTTCGTTCCGGCCAGTGTGTGTGAGTTTCCCACATTCACACACTGATATGAGAACCGGCTTGGCGGCGGTGGCTGTGTGTCTCTCTCCGTTATGAGTCTCCCTCCTCCCTGTGTGTGTTTTGTCCACAACAGCGCCGTGCCCGGTTGTCGGTGTCCACTGACGCTAGCTGTTAGCGCCGCTGCTGTTAGCACCGCTGCCGCTGCTGCTGCTGGAGCCAGAGCTTTTCCAACATGGCTGCAGCTGACCCTGACAGGATCCAACACAACTTCAAGGGCCCTCAGTTATTTATTTTTTAATGAAACATCCACATTTTATTGAAATAAAGTCATGGAGTGCAAAGCTGTCCAGTCTCATTTTTACCTAAATGCATGACCTTTGCTGTGTTAGTAAGTGATCAAGTTGTGTTTAATGCAGAGGTTCTCAAAGTGTGCTCCAGGGACTTTCCAAGGGTCCTTGAGGGGGTTCCAGAGAGGTCCCTGGGAAAACAGGAAACCCTGATCTAAACCCATCTGTTTGGAATGGACTGTGCACCTGGCCTGTGGAGATGCTGGTTGCAGCCAGTCTATGGTTGCAGCTGATCTGCAGAATCTGAGGTTCAGCAAACAAACACCTGCTGCAGGACTCAGTCCGCAGAACCCTGAAGACAGGCTGCTGCACAAAGAGCTGTTCACCTGTTTATTCAAAGTTAGATGACGCTCGACTCGTCTGCAAAACACAGAACTGCAGAATCAGTTGTTGGCGCCACTGCGTGAATTCTACCATTGACTACATTATTTGATGAGTCTTAACATGCTACAGAGCACTGATCACTCATTCATTCTAATGTTATCAATAGTTATGTATCTGGTGTCCACATTACACCAAATTTAACACTGCACTCCCTTGAGCTGATAAGATGTAAAGTTCTTAAACATGCCGCACACAGACAGACAGATTTCTCAGAATTGTTAGATTGATAATTCCATCAATCCATCACATTAACAGAATGTATATTTTGGCCCTGAATTTACACCTCCTGCAAAAAAACTTTTAAAAGCAAAAATCTTGTCAAATGGGGTTTAATTTGTGTCAGTTTAGGACGTGCACAAGTTTGACAACCACTGGTTTACTGGGCCCCCTTTGAGAAATAATGCACCTCTGAAAACATGAATAGAGTAACATTCAGAGAAGGGCTTATGTTTGCAAAGGCAATTAAATTAAATTCTATCAAGCTGCACCAAATTTCAGGCACTCAGATATTAGGCCCCTAAACATGCCTGATATTTTCTCAAGATCCATTAATGATTCCCTGGGAAATCAATGAAAATGTCAAAAACAAAATCACAATGTTAAAGAAAGTGATAAAAAAAAAAACTTGGATTTGCCCCCTGATTTGGAACCGTACCAAAATCCATCCTGCAGTGTTTGCGTAATGTTATTTACAAACAAACAAACAAACAGACGAGTGAAAACATAACCTCCTTGGTGGAGGTGGGTATTTTCAGATTTATGTTTCATGAGAGAATATGAGGGTGTCAGGGCAGGATTCTTTGGATGGTCTGAGAGTAAAACTGTCACTACCACCATCCTACTTACAACATATTATTTATAATAATGGCTGTTTGCCTCATTGGTGATGTTGTTGAATAAAAGTTGTGTAAACTGTGTTGCAAGTAGTGATCTGAAGTGCCTGCATGTAGGTATGGACAAAACAGTCATTATCTCACTATGTAACACTCTGCTGGGCAAACTTAAATTCCTCTCCACTTTGTCAGTTTCATCTTAGGTGAGTGATCACTGTGCTGGCATGAATTCAACCTTACAGTTTTTTTCAAATGCAGATGGGAATTTGCAGGATTTTGGGTTTTTATTGCGTAGCCCAATGCATCACATCACAGAGTGATAAAAGAGGAGAGGAAACAGATGATAACCCACTGTCGTATGCTCGAGTCTATGTCTCATGTTTAAATGAAATCTTAAGAGATTTCTGTCATGCATTATTCATCACAGTATCATAATGTAAGCCAAACAAAAGAGGCTTTGAAATAAAGATGCAACCCCCCACCCTACACACACAAAGAGAAAGAGAGACACACACACACACACTTGTAAAAACTAAATAATTGTGATTTGGATTCTGACTGCCTTCATGCTGTCTTGTATCTGTGTCTCCACTGTCTCACAGTCACAGCACCAAAACAATCCATCTACACACATTCCCACCCACACACACACTACATTTATGCATGCAGGCACACACTACATTCAGAGATTATTTTTATCCACTCAGAAAAGTGATGATGGTGCGAAGGAGGGTCACACTTAGGTGGATTAAAACTCATGGCACCAGAGTTGCATCCTGTCCACTGGGTCACCGGTATACCTCACAAATACATTATGCATCTGGCAGTCACACAATTGGGCAGCTGCTGGGGAAAACATATTATAGTTATATGAATTCAGTCCGTTCTATATAATAAAACTACATGGGAGAGAGAAAAATGAGTAAATCAAACCTGAGCCAGTTGCAGTTCCAGCCCCTCCTCTACTCAGTAACACTGTATGCAGTAAAACTTCACTGTGTACTGTAAAGAGGGGATGCTTTTCAATGACTGAATTGATCAACATTAATAGTAGTGTTGTCAGTAAGGAATGATTCCTGTCCTGAAGGATGTATTTGTTGAAAGTCTCACACCCAGCAGCACATAATACAAACAAATAAGAATTGTAAAATGTCCTTGATTCTGCCTGACAGGAGAAAGGTATATAAGAGCCATAACAATGTACTAAATTGGTGATGTGAAAAAAAACTGTGATGCTGGACAGAAGTTGAATTCGCATCCAGTGTGATGTGAACGCAATGATAATGTTGGTTTCACAACCTAACCCAGTAAACTGTAAACACATTAGAGGGCTCTACCTAGTGGCTAGATCACAGAAGTACAATCTACAATCACAGAAAGCTGCAAGTACATGTATTTTGTTTACAGTAGAATGTTTAATCACAGATAGAGACAAGAAATACTTTAATAATTTTTGTAACATATGTAACATATCATTATATTAACTATAAAACTGTATATAACTCACAGGAACACCGAAAGCAGGTCCAATTTAAACCATTATTGTGAACTACAATGTTATAAATACACAGCTATCACAGTTGCATACAATCGATACATATCTCAGCAGTTATGAATATAGAGTTTTCACACTGGCAAAAACTTTATCTTTACATATTTCTTTTACTCATTACATAGAAGTACACATTTGAGTTAGCCTGAGGATTCGTTCTTTAAAGACATTTAAATACATTTCCGTGTTTATGTTGTGTATTCATCAGAGAGTGCTGAAGCTTGCAGGTCAGGGTCAAAGAGGAAAGAAGGAGGGAAAAGTGGTAAAAGGTCGACAAATGCAAAGATATGAGCAGAGAAAGAGAGGAAAACATAAGGTGAAGAAGAGCGAGGAGGGATAGAGAAAAGTCACATGGAGGTATGACCTGTGACCTTTCACCCAGAGATAGTGCAGATAAAAGGGCATCGTTGAATGAAGATGGGTATAAAGGGTAAAGTGAAGCCAGAAGATATATTTGGGAAGATATGATGAGGTATAATTTGAATTAAGTGCATGGGATTGGATTTAGTGCCCTATGTGCTCTAACAAGACACTTCAGTGGACTTTGAGATGCTGTTGCTCAAATTATTAATGGGAACACTCTCCATGGAAACGTCAGTGTGTGAGCGCCCGCGCTTCTCCTCCGTGCCCTGTGAGTGTGTTCGGCCTCGCTGCAAATCGTTGGTGTGTGAGCGGCTCCGGGAACCATCGAAGGACGAGATGCTGGAGCTGGATGTTGTCCGAGAGCGGAGTCTGGTCATACTGGCACAAGACACTGGAGGTAGAGGAGAGACATGTTGGTACTATTCTGCATCTGCCATTTTTTAAGATATTTTCATATGAACATGTTATTTTATTTTCAGGAATATTACTGATATAGGTATGTAACACAATATAAATTCAACCAACAGTAAATTAAGTCAAGTGAATTTAATGTTAAGAGCTAAATACCCGTGGTGAGGTATGGATAAGTGATGTAGTGATTGGTAAGAATCAAATTAACTCAAAAAGGAATTATCATGAGAAGCTTTCATAACTGAACAGTCACCTGCAGAAGATTGAGGAATAAATAAGGTTTATTATTAAGTTACAGTTACTCACAGTATCCCATGCCCTGGATGAAATATTTGAAGGCTTCAATCACTTTGGCTGGCTGCGGAGAGAAAGATGAAAAGTGTTAAACGCATTTCCAGCTGTGGAGATGTGGAAAATCTACCGTGTTGTCAGCAGAGTGGCCAATAAAATGTCACAGCCTACCTGATCCACATGAGGAAGTCCTCCACAATCTGACATCTGGAAGAGCAAGACACAAACAGATGTCAATTTGTTAATTTAAAAACTGAAAGTATTTCACTACAGTCCAAGTTGTTTCAATAACATAAGTTATTTCTTTATGTTTCGTTCTCTAATTCTTTGGTTGTTTGTTTCATGATTGAATCAGTCGTCTGGTTACTTTGAGCAGTGTGGTCTTGGTGGGGTTGAGTTTAGAGTTGCAGTCGACAACAGGCTCCACAACGGGAGAATTATCTCCTACAACCAGCAGAGAGGGGCACCTGTCAAACAACAGATATACATGTGTTATATAGACAGAAAAGTCAAAGACACATGGTTTGACTGAGCCTAACATATTACAGGATGTGGATTATTTTTATTGGTGAAGATGGAACTTGCCGGGTACATCTAGATTCATTTCAGGCCACGAACTTGACAAGAAGCAATTGCTTTTAAGCCTAAAGTCTAATGGGAAAGAAATCATGTCTCACTCACTTGAGTGTCCTGACAGTGATGTGTCCCCCAGGAACAGGCCGCTCGACGTCCAGGGCGTTGCGGCTGTTGTAGGAGCGGAAGAACTGAATCACGTTGGACTGGTTCATTGTTGTCGTGATGTGGTGACGGTACGTTGCGATGAGGTCATGGTTGGTCTGGATCTCCTCCTGAAAAATCAGTTTAGAAATAAGACAGAGAAATTCTGTGTTCCACATGTTAAAGAAAAACGAAATACATTAATAGCCATTTTCATCAATGTTTTTTATTTAATCAAGTAATCAATCTATTTATATATGGCGTTATTTATTTACTATTGTTTTTATTTTGGCCAGTTCTACTGAATTTTTTTCCATGTATGTTTCCACTTCTTGTCATGGTAATGGAACCCAGTCATTACAGAGGAGGCCTTACCTTTCCAAACAAGTGTGAGATAACTGCGTCTGGGAGAGTTTGGGTCCATTCAGTGATCTGTAAAGCACAGAAGCAAATATACAAAATTTGGATAAATACAGGGATCATTGGAGTATAACAATCAATATAGATGATCTCACACACACACACACACACACACACACACACACATTGTTTACCTTGGTTGCAACACTATCTATCAGTCCTTCTGCGTTGGGGTTGATGTTGATCAGAAGTAATCCATCCACCATATCAGGATGATTTAGCTGCACAGACATGGACATCCACAAGTCATCTCATTTGTTCTTTTCTTACTGACAAGATTAGAGATCCAAATTTTATATTTTCCAATAAGGTGTCAGATTGTGTTAATAGGATTTTGAACTCACAGCGAATTTAGCCAGGATGTAGGCCCCGGCTCCGACTCCAAGTCCAATCACACTTCGCAGCCTGCAGAGCAAACAGTCAGATGTTCAACAGGCTCATCAGACAACTGCCACTGGTTCATTTAAAGGAGAGCCCAAACAAAATGAGTCTTACCCAAAGTGTTTGAGGACAGCGGGGAGTGTTTCAGACAGTTGGTCCACGGTAGGGTAGGTATACCTGAGAGATCAAAAACATTCATGAATTATTCATTTTAACTGTGGAAATTCATGTCAAATAATATTTTAATTAAAGCTTTAAATACAAGAGACAGTCTCCTTACGTAGCAGGGAGAGTTCTGGCCCCCTCATGTTGTCCTGGTGCATCAACGTGACAAACAGGAAAATGTCTGATGATTTCCTGCATGTCCTCATGGTTGAAGAAAGTCTCAAAACAGGTCTTATCTACAGGAAAGAAAAACAAAACAATTATTGACTGAAATGTTTCCATACAAAATTAGTGTATGTGTGAATGAGTGTATACGTAATTGAAAATGTAGGTGAATCCTGAATTACAGTACAGACTTACAGTTAAGTCCGACATCGTGAAAGGTCAGGATGACGGGGCGGCCTGCCCTGGGCGTCCCTGTCATGACGCAGTGGACATTTCCAAACAGAGTCTCCACATACTCTTCCTAAAATAAAAAACAGATTTATATATCAGTTTGTATTGTCCAATGGTCCATTGTGGTTCTGCCCTGTACAAATTGTTGAAAAGCACAAATTATATTGTAGAGGACATCTGACTGTTGGTCACAGAAACCATGATCTGCACAGTCTCTGCATTTGTATAATTGTATGACTGTAGATTATTTTAACTGCAAGAAAAAGGAATGGTTTTTGAGTGAAAAGTGCGTCTCCCTGGTTGACCTGTGGTTTCTGTTTCAACTCAGACTTTTTGTTGACCTTGTGTCATCCAGTTAAAAATACTTAACTTTACAAGCATTACAGCAGTGATACTCACTATGACCTGGGGCTCGAAGACAGTGTCACACTCGTTCTCCTCCATTGCTGCTGATGCAGTGTAGATGAAAAAAGAAGGCAGAGGTCGTCTGTGTAGAGTGGATTTAAGATCCTTCACTTCCTCTAGATTTCTGAATCAAATTAATTTGTCTCCTAACTTGTATTCTTGGACCTCTGCAGTTCTGTAGTAAGACACGATTTTGATTGTGTCGAGAGTGCAGTACAGTAAATGTGTGACGGACTATGTGTTTGAGCTGGTTTATATATCCTGTGACACTGATCTGTCACTAAGCCCTAACGCAAACCTTCAACTGATCTCTTCCAGGTTTAATCTGACCTCAGGCTGCTGCATTCCCACAGAGACATCACTGGCTTTCTTCAGGGAATTAACAAGCTCACAGACCACATCTACACCAGCAAAAACAGAAACTTCATTGTGCAGTTTTCATGCACCTTAGTTGATTTTCATAAAACAATATTCAGCTGTAATGATTCCCCACAGTTCTAGAGTTTGTGTTCTGACATTTGTTTCCATCTTTTAAACTTCTCCATTCAAATTGTCTACAAACAACACATGAAAATTTATCAAAGCAAGCAAACTGTTGCTCTGTAGTAGAATAAATCTGATCAAGTGTTTCTTGGAATATTCTTTACACTAAAATTTACAAGTAAAGCTTGTCATGTTTTGCTGTAGGGCATCCGGGGGAATCAAACACACCTTCAGCCAAACCAGGAGCAGGTCAGCTGTCTAATCTCAGCTTGCCATCTGTTCCTCACTGCAAGACACTGTGTCCGGTGTCTCAGTGACCTTGACCCTCCTAATAACCAAGTATATCAAGCTGGATACAGCCCTGAACTCTCTGTCTATAACGTAGTTCTTACAAAGCACTCTAAAGCTAGTGTGAACTCCTGCAGCTTACATAACATAAACAAAACAACAAACAGGTTAGTGAGTGTGACTTTGAAAAGGTTAATGCAAGGATTCATCTGAGAACAATTTTTATGATTTGCACCTCATTTCGTTTTTAAAGCTGTTTTTGAAAATAATGATTACAGGATTCAACCTGCCATTGGTGTATGAACTTGAACCGGTGATGAAAAGAAGTAAAGGTGATTAATATGTAGAGACAAATACACACTGCCAAGAATAACTTGGGACTTTTATTTTTATTTGCTGGGTTAAACTGTACTTTTACAAAATCTAACATATTAGAAATCAGTAGAAATAATGAAGAGGTGAATATGGGGATTTCTCTTTCTAAAATCAGTCTCACAGAGATTGCATGAGAATCTTTCACAGCCTATTAGGTTGGCTTTCCAACACAGATGCAAACACTCAACTCCTCATTAACACTGTATATTACTGTCAAATCTATGGCAATTAAGCGACAATATTAAAATCAAATATTTTTGGAGTCACTTTTAAGGGAGTTTGGGAAGTATCATATTGTATTCTCAATTAAAAATCTAATAATCACTTCACTGTGTGGCAATCCATTCCTCAAAAATTACAATATGAGGGGAAATAAATAATTTATCAGTATAAGTGGCTGACAAGGAAATCTGATTTAACTTTTTCTGCACTGTACCTCTAAGGTTGACAGTTGTATTTCATTTAGTTTTTAAGCTGGCTGAACGGAAACACGGCAGACCAAGATGTAACAGCACCACAACCCTGAACACACACATCTAGTTGAGAGCTCTGTGCGTACAGCACATTTAATCCATTTAGTGATGGCTGAAGAGCAGAGGGCGGCAGATGGGTCTTACTCAGCCTCACGTCAGTCTGAAGCCATTTTAACATCATACTTACCCTGACTAAGCTCTGGCCTGCTAGCCTATTTCACCATTGACTGCTGGGCCATATTTCTCTGTGTGTGTGGTGATTAAAATTGTTTCCATGACACTGGTTACAGAGAGCAGTAGCAGTAAGCAACATATTTATCACAGTATGATAGAACATATGATTCATAATATAGCATATTTCTTTCTTGCTTCTGAAAAAAACCCACCGCTAGCCTATATATTGCAGTCATATGAAATATTTGTAATGAAACACCTTGATACAAATACTTGTCTAATACGACAGCAGTTAATTAAAGCAAATAATCTTCTCACTCTATTAACTCCCAACATTTCTAACCACATTCAATATGTCTGCAACTTAAATCCCTGTTAATTCAAGAATCACAAACAGATGAAACACATTCTACCATCCACACTGACGATACTTAACATACATACTTAACAGTGTCATATTTTTAATTCAATATTACTGTGAACTCACACTCAATAGGAGATGCATTTGAGGCTTATGTTAGGGGGGTTAAAAATATATTCAATATTAATAGCACACTTAGAAATGGTGTGAGCATGTGTACAAAAGTTTATATGACATTCATATATATTGAAAGACTGAACATTAAATTACTTTTCCATCCAAGCATCATTCATTTTATTTTGTTGTGATTTTCCTATTATGACACGTCAAAATGCGAAAAAGACTAAATGTGATTTCTTTAAGTATCCATCAGACATTTATTCAGAATCTTCTTTTTTATATGTCACATTGCCAATAATAAATAACATAAAAAACACATGTATCATAGATCATAACAGTTGTACTGTAAGTAAAATTTGTATTAGTCAATGTGCCATTCAAAGCTGTAAATGGGCTAAAAGTTAACCTAGAATAAATGCAACTCGATCCCTTTATTTGGTCTGGAGAAGAGAATCAGATCCCGATGTCAAGCTTGTGGCATACTTTGCACCTTTGTGTAAGTTCAAAGTGTTGTCCACTAGATGGAGTTTGATGTCAATGAAGCAGTGTGGAAACCTTGAGACGGTCTATGAAGGCAACAGGCAGCTTGAATGTCAGAGGTTAATCCCACTGTTTTGTTTTTCACCTGATCAGCCTTAGTTTTCACATTATTTTTGTTCAGTAAGAGTTTGTTCTTTTATTTCTGATATGCACACTAAAGTGTTATCAGCTGACCAAATGAGTCTTAAATGTGTAACATGGGCTGCTCATACAGTTTTGTAAGATAGTTCCCATATGTCATTTTTCATTCTGCTGAGTTCGTGAATTAGCGTTTATTTTTGTGCGTGTACTTTCACGTACATAAAATACATTGGGGCACAAAGATTGAGGAAATCATTTGGAGGTTGTTGTTTTTTTTATCATGGAAACCCATGTGGGTGTGTTTGTTCCAAACAGAAGGGGTGGACAGTGAGATGGAAAGTGACCAGTAATCCAGAAATCCTAGCATATGGTGAAGTGATCATTGAGTGATTGTTGACTGTGACTTACAGGTATTGAAATATAACCTCATATATAACCTCCTACACACGTGTTATCAACATTATGTGTTGTGAGTCTGAATTCATCTCGTTTGTTTCTGTAAAAACAGGGTTCATGACGACACGTGTCCCACAGTTGTTTTTCATTCTCTTAAAGTCATTTCTTCACCGAGCCGACATACACATATATACACATATAACTGGTATTATAAAGTTGTATTGTCATACTGACCACCGGTTGTCATGGTAACTCTTCAGTCTGCAGGTGAAAGTCCTGCTGTCCGACTCTCAGCTTTCAAAACTGTCTAATTATACACCCAGCAGCTGCTGCTGCTTGCCACATGCTTGACTGTGTGTGTGTGTGTGTGTGTTAGGAAGTATGCGCAGGACTTTCCTCTCACTCTGTGTACGTGAACATATGTGAGTTGCATAAGCATGTTTTTTAGGGTGTGTGCATGTTTATGTGCAAAAACACATTTGGCCTTTCCATGAATTTTATAATGTGTTTCGGTGTAAATTTATTCCAAGACAGATTTAGTTACACACTTCTGATTTGAGTTTAGGCATAAAGGTTTGATGCCTTAGACCATTTTTTAAAAGCAATAAATCCATCGATCTGATTCAGGTCAACCAATAATGATTTTTTTTCCTGTTTCATTTTGAGTAATTTTAGAATCACTAAAAGACGATGCCATCTAATTATTATTTAGTTTGTTTAATGTCATGTCACACAATCTTCTTGAAACCCTTCAGATTTGACTTTTATTAGAATGGTTCAAAACAGGAAGCCCTTGATCAATTGTCCAATCCTCCGCAGAGTTCACTGTTTCCTCTTAGTCCTGGCCAATGAGAAGCTTAGTTTCTCAGCACAGTGATGCAACTGTTAGGCTACTATGCTATGCCACAAAATTGATGTATAAGATATGTATAAGTTATCATCATATTATGATTATGTGCTATTCAGATGTCCTTTTTTTCCCCAAGTCATGAAACACATAATGTGATCTTACTTTGTAAAAGAAAAAACTGATTGGAGTGACTGTGCTTCCCTTTCATATCCAGTGTCTTCCTGGTTGCTCAGGGAATTACATAGTATTTCACACTGCTGCATGAGCAGGGACTGAATTACAAAATCCTCAGAGGGAGGGGGATGCACAGCATAGCTGTATATATCAACATGGTAAATGGGTGTAAATTCCACTCGCCTGCAATCCCACTTTGTTCATTCATCAGGAATGAATGACACAGGACCAGACTAGTGGTCAGTTGTCAGAGGATTGACCTCTTTCCTGAGTAGTTTGCAGATACACATGGACTTTCAGTCATCATTTAGGGCAATAATTATTCTCTAATAATAAAGACATTTCTGTTTGTATTGTCAACTGTATTTTAAACTTATGGCTGAAGTAGAAGCGCTAGTAGCTGCTGTAGGTCAAAGTTATACCATATATTCTAGTTATGTCACTTTAGGTCAGCCCTTCTCTTTAGTAGAGGCTATGTTTGTCTTCATCAGACACAAATACAACAGGGACAGGCCAGATTAGCACTCCTCTGTAGAGATGATAGGTGGTTGAAATAGCCCCAGACATTGCATAATGCCAAGAATAGTCTACTAAGAAGAACCTACTTCCACAACAACATTTATTCAATCTGATGAGGATTAATTAACCTAAATATGCACATTCATGCCCAGTTTTAAATCTATTTATTTATGCACATTTATCTTACTTACCTCCAGCAAACAACTCAGAGTTGGGCAGCAGCACATCAAATATTATTATATTATTCTTCGGGACTGGAACAGTAAATGATTTTAGTTTTTTAACATGTCCAAATGCAACACTATGTTATATTTTAAAATGAAGAACAAGATATAATGTGAAGGATAAGTTTGGCTTGACTGCAGATCAAGTGAGGTAAAGTGCTGTGGTCATATTTTTCATCCCTCCTATCGCTGATAGGTTTGATATGAGAAAACAAGGCAGTAAATTATCTCATCGCTGTGAATTTAGTCCAACTCTGGGAGGAGGTTTGATAATGATTTATAATTACCACGTTCATCATCATCAGCAAAGTGTTTGGTTTGTAAAACAAAAAAAAAAGGCCTGAGCACTTCCTTGGCATTTCCTTGTGGTAGAAAGGATTCAAAGTCTTTGCAGGTCATCCCATTGCTCACATAAGTGTGGGAGTGAGTCCACGGCCAAGGCCCAAGCTGGCCTCCTTTAGGCTCCTCAAAGAGCACAAGACTGCCAGCTGAAGGATGACCTACAAGGTGGCAGCTCACATTTCCAGAAGCCGTTGCAGCAACCATGTTTAGGCCGGTGCTCTGCCATTTGTAGGCTCAAAACAGATGGTCACATGATGTGGGAGCTGACTGTTCCTCAGGAGGATCAGAGAGAAGAAGAAGCCCTGAGAGGAACATGAGAGCTTTACTTCTGGGAAACAATGATGACATGGAGGTGGCAACGATGTCTCAGGTGTATAATTAGTGTGGACTTTATAGGAGTGTTGCAACATAGATGCTTTTTAAGGTTCCCAAGCATTACTGCAGACCATCTGATCTGACATCTTCCTCGATTCTTGTTGTTCTGGGTTTGTACCCTTGTGGTTGAATGCACTTACTGTAAGTCACTTTGGATAAAAGCGTCAGCTAAATTAAATGTAAGGTAACATGGGCCAAATATAAAAAAGTTGTCACAACGTCCAATTTGATTATGGATGTTAACTGTTGTGATTGGTCATCAGAAAAATACAGTTCTGTTTCAAGTCATTTCATTTTCAAAGTTGTGATGATGCAGCTCAATTTAATAACATTTCAAAATCACCACTATGGTTATATGGAACCAGGCAATTAAACAAGTATATCATATTGTAGTTCAAAACCAGCTCAGGGATAAATTAAAATCCCAATAAATCCCAGTTTAAATTTTAAAAAAATTAAACGTGTATCCAGAGGTTTTAAATAAATAAAATTATATTTCTACATTTTTAATTTAAATGTGTCTTTTCAGGAACTGTATGATTGTATCTGTAACTCAATATTTAACTTGTATTGTTGTATTTTGTGCTCCAGTCAACCCATGTTCTATCCCCATCACATTTAAAAAGTTGTGAAATGTACCATTTCACTTCTGTCACTCAACAAGGCAGAGCTGAGTCATCTGTCTCTCCATCTTATTTTTTCTTCTTGCTCAAGGTCTTTATCTGTCACTTTCTGTTTGGAACTTGCTAATCACCACTCGTGTCTATATTTATGCTTGTTATCACAATAAAAAAAGGGTGACAGGTCACCACAATGAAAATCAGCGGGATAACACGGGAACATGATACAGCAGCCAAACATTTGGCATCGTAATGCATGCAGTGAACACGTAGCTCCAGCCCTGACAGCAAACAATCACACAGAAAGTAAGCTAAGCAGAGATAGGATGATTCAAATTGTAATGCAATGAGCAGGAAAAGTGTTTGAATAGCACTGCAGCTAATTATAACCATGTTTTTTTAAAGCTGTGCACATAGGTAAACAGTCATGTTCACTCCAGCTCAAAGTGATTGATAGTCAGGTGAGGCCCCAGCTTTAAAAAGTCTGCGCCCATGACTGCCTTGTGACTCTCTGGAGTCACATAACCTCGTAAACACACTGGATGAGGACAACTTCAACATGAATCCTAAAACCTACAAAGAAACCCCGGGAACTTCATGGTTTTATTGAAAATAAAGAAAACCTGCCTTGGTGTGACTGGTTGACAAAATGTGTTTTTATTTTGTGTTTCTGGATGAACACAGTGACTGACAGCCTGCACATCTACACTGTGGGGTTGGCTGCAGCGGAACAAAGAACCAGGTACTATTGTCAGTCAAGGAGAAAGTTAATTCCATGAACTGAGGCTCAAAGCGTTCGTCCAATCTGTCTGCCAGCTCTGAGGACCATCTATTTTTAGTGTTTCAGGGAGGGGAGGAGGGGGAGAGAGAGGGGGAGGCGAGGAAAACAAGAGAAGTTCCAGCCAGACGTTCACGAGAACAACAAATAGAACAAAAGAAAATGGACTAAAACACTGTTCTGCATTTATATGTCAATGTGAACTGTATCATGTGGTTAGACCTCATATTCATCAGTATGAAGGGGTGAGGAGAAGGGAGGAGAAGTAAGAAGAGGGAGAAGCACCTCTTATTTAACCAGCAAGTGTCTTTTGGAAGAGGGGAGGGAGGAAGAAGGAGAGTGGATGAAGAGGAGGAAAGGGAGGATGAGGAGGAAGGAGTGGAGGGGTAAGTGAGGCTCTTTTATCTCTCTATCTCTCCCTCTCTCTCTCCCTCTCTCTCTCTCTTTAAGAGCATTAACTGTAGAGTGTTCTGCTGGTGACAGGGCTGTCAGGGTCAGATGGCTGCTCAGCCTGATTAGACCAGCTCACAGCAGATCCTCAGCCCCGACACACTGCACTGCACTGCCACAGCAAGGTATAGAGCTGTCCACTGGAAGATACTGTGCACTGCAAGCGACAGGGTGGGAGGGTTGAGGGTGAGGTTGCTCGTCTGCGTAACAGTTGGGGCAGAGCTACAGGTTGTTGCTGCTTCACTGGCTCAGGCTTCAGCTTTTGTAGTGGCAGAAAAAGAGAAGAGAAAAGCAGTTGGACTTCACTTCATTGTGTGGCACAGGGGAGTGGATGTTTAGTCTGTGTCTGGAGATGACATTGAAGAGCTGACTGGTAAGGATACACATTTGCATTTGTTTTGTTGCTCTTCAAATTAATATCATATTTGGCTCCTGATGCGGACACATAGCCAGAGTGGCGCCACGCTGCAACAGGTTCTGCAACTTTGAGAAAAACAACTCGAGTGACCGATGATGATGTAGTCACAATAATGATTTACATGCATTTTCACTGCAGAGATAGTGATCACAGAAGTTCACTGCAACTCACTGGGAGCAGGAGGACGAGGGTGCGCTGGCATTTGGTGACTGCTGTTCCCACAAAAAAATTTGATGTGTCACAGAATCAGCTGCCAGTGTAGATACAGCTATAAATACAGCTGCAGGTATTCAGTGTCTACAGGGGTTGGCTATAACAGGCAGTCAGCTGGTTGGATGTCAGCACCCAGACTGTTGCAGGACTTTTGCTGCTGCTTCTGCAGGACTATGGTGGAACTGTCAGTTGGTTGGTGTGAATTTCCCTGTTCCGCAGCCAAGCTGTCCACTGATGTGAGAGGCAGGGCTGTGCAGCTGCACAGAAACATTTCAAATCCAGGTATTCTCGCTTGGAGCTATTACAGAAAACCCTGTTCTACAGGTGGAAGAATGTCGAAGGTGAATGTGCTGTCACAGAATCGAACCTGTTCGAGGCTACTACTAACTTGGCGTGTTGTTGTCTTTATTGCTAACAAGCTTACTGTGTCACATTCACCCTCACGTTAGAGGTACTATAGAAATGTTTGGCTGCTTAACACGGCTGTAAGATAATATTGAGATCCATTTTTAACTCAATTTGAGTCCTAAGTCAGCCTGGGGCAGGGAAACATACAGACAGTCACACACATGCAACTTGGAAGCTCCTGTTTTTACAAAC
This sequence comes from Paralichthys olivaceus, assembly GCF_024713975.1. Taxonomy (NCBI): domain Eukaryota; kingdom Metazoa; phylum Chordata; class Actinopteri; order Pleuronectiformes; family Paralichthyidae; genus Paralichthys; species Paralichthys olivaceus. The sequence continues at coordinate 14,250,296 of NC_091105.1, forward strand.
CAAACTGTGCTCTAAGGTAACAGGGACGATCGGATTTACAGTTTTAATTGGAATTACTGCTACTGTCTAGCCGCTCTACTGCTATATGGCATGCTCTTTTGATTATGTATGTTATTTTTACATGAAGTCAATCAGCTAAAGTTAGTTTAGAGTTAGTATTTTTATTTGATTCAGGTATAAATACTAGTTTATTTCTTCCAGTAAATTAATTGCTTTGTCTTGTCTTTGCCTCAAGTTTTTTTATTCTGCATGTTTCGCTTTTCATTCTGTTGTACCAGATGTTTAATAAACAGAAACGGAAATCTCTATAAATTTCAGTAGAGGAAAAAATAAATGTCGGTTTTACATTATTCTGAATTGACCTCTATCCTGTTAACAAAGGATAAATTCCTAATTATGGATGGTCAACAACCTGGAATAGATTACTCTCTTCTGGAAGAGTGAGGGAGTAAGTTGGCATGTGATCATGAAATGTGTGTGTGTGTGTGTGCGGGCTGTCAGAGCAGGGGTTAAGAGGTGCAGATTACCCAGATTACCTCTGGGCTTTCCCTAGTTGTTTGTCTGAATGTTTGGGCATGTGAGTGGGCGGAGGGTCCTCAATACCTCTGCTCACTGTCCTCAACTGTGAGAACAACTGTGTATTTGATATGCAAAGATATTTTACTAAATGAGCAAATAGAACAGAATTACAGTAGCAGAAGACATTTTTTCCACTGATCTCAGTCAATTATCAGGGGGAAAGCCTGAGGGAACTTTGTGTCAATTCAACTACAACTGGTATTTTCCTGCAGGATATTATATTTCTCAGTTATTAAGCTATTGAGTGGATGTAATGCCTTGTTTTGATTTCTAAAAAAAGCTGAGGAAATGACATTATATTTTCAGAGCTGTGGCCATTCTTCATCTCACTGGTTTGCATGTAATAAATGGAGCAAATGTGAATTTTCTGCAAACACGCTTTTTAGACTTTGTTGTCGATTTTTATCCTCAGAGAAAATTAGATTTAGTTGATATTGTGCAGGCTAATCTAATACAAATTTTCCATATTTTGTAAACCCCTTCAAATATTCAATTTTGGAGCTCATGGTGTATCTGTCATCTTTTGAGTGCATGTCTGTTTAAGTTGCCATTATTACACATAAGGTCTTGATATATGGTAAGCCTGTAAAAATCTATATAATGGCTTCAATAAAAGCATAAAATCTTTAATTGTGTATGTATGTATTTGTGTTTTTATCTCTGCTGAATTACTGAAATCATATTATCATGAGAATATAAGTTCAACGTTTGACCAGTTTATGCCTCTGTGTGTTTGTTACTTCAGAAACGCTGGTTGATGGAGTTTGTGCAGCAGAGTGGTGACTACTGCCACGCCCAACACGTTTAGACCCTATGTGGAGGAAGGTGGACTATGCCGTCCTGGGGCCCTGAACCCCGAAAGACCATTGGCCTTTGCCCTCTGAACCAGCCAGCTCATGGGGTAACAAGTGGAGTCTCGCTCACCAGAAGATAACTGGAGAGAGGGGGAGAGAGAGAGAGAGGGGGAGAGGACAATCAGAGAGATAAAAACAAAGAGTGGAACACGGAGAGAACTGACACTGTAACCTGCCGGACTATAGGATACAGTCAACTGATGGTGTAAAAGAGTCAAGACAACAGCACCGTGGAATTGTGACAATAACTTCAACAGCTATAAACAGGAAGTTCCACCACGGACAGGAAGTCGAGAATCACCTGAGAACTGATACAAGTAGAAGACAAAGCAGGGAACTGCTACAGCTGGAGCTAAAGGTGAGAGGTAACTGGTGACCAAATATGGTGTCGCACCAGCACTTTTAACTCCTGCACTTTACAGACTTGTTCTGGTGTTCCACACATGGCTTGTCAGGATATGCGCTGTCCTACATTTATGTACTTTCATGCGTGGACTCTGGTATCTCCTATATAATTCTTATCAGTGTTAAAATAGTAGGCGTGTACACCTGTAATAATGTGAGGCATCACTGAATTACAATTATTATTATTTCTTTTTTTTTCTTTTTCATTACAACATAACAGCTTTGCAATCCATTCAGTGCAAAATACAAAATAAATAAGTGTGTAAAATGTACACATATACTTTTTCAAACATACATGGCAAAATAGGTCTTATTTATATTTCAATTATATCATAAAATAAACTCACATCCCTGTTACCTTCATCAAAATGCAACAAGAGCAATGCAGGTCAAGGGGCTGCTCCAGTGACAGCTCTATAGTATACATTCAGTATACTTGTGAAGTAAAGTGTCATGGTAATAATTTTAAATAGAAACACACCCACGTACACACTCATGCCAAATCCCTATCAGTCAAGGTTTAACAGCTCCATCCAAAAGAATTTCACACAGCTGTGACAGTATTCTGCTCTTTCTAATACATGTGTTTTCAGTTAGACCAGGTTGACGTTGGGTAGTGCTCTGATGAGTTCACTCACCTCAATGCACCAATAGGGATGCTACACATGTTGTTTTCTTTATCTAAACAGCAGCAATAAGGTCATGAGGAAATGTCAGTCAAGCACAGTCTGTACAGAGTCACATAGTCCAGAGCATAGAATATAAGATGGGTGACACTTCTCCACTTGATCCCACGATCCAGAAAGAAGCCAAAATATCTCAGATACAAATGCCGCCATCTTACGCCAAAGAGTCTGTGCAATAACAATCCAAGGAAGCATCGATACACATGCTCGACCAATCATGAGTCAGTCTCAGCCGTCAATCGTGATGTTTCACACCATTTTAAGATCATCAAATAACAAATTGAAACCAAAGTTACCAGAAATAAGAACACTTGAACATATATGAGTGCAGCAGCTAGTTTAACATAAATCCTGGACGTTGGAGGAAACAGCTTTACTGTCTGGACATAAATATTCTGCCAATTAGCATCTCTAGCCTTTACTAATTTACTAATTAATTACTAAATGTTGTTTATCTTGTACAAAAACAAAAAGTAAAAATTACAACTTGTCATTTCATTGGTCGCTCTCAGTCTTTTTGCAAAGCTCAGAAAAGTTAAGCTGATTGCCAGATGGCTCTACATTTATATTTGGCATCGTAATTGGACTGTATTTATATAGAGCTTTTTTAGTCTTATCGACTACTCAAAGAGATTTACAGCACAAGCCACAACCCATTCTATATGCTGAGCTTCTTCGATCACACAATGGCCGTCAGGGGCAATTTGGGATTCAGTTCACTTTGGCATGCAGACTGCAGCAGCCGGGGATCAGAGCACCGACACCCTGGTTTATGGACAGTCCGCTCTAACCCCATAGCCACAGTCGCCCACAGCCACAGGTGTTTTTTGTCTGTTGAACAATAGCTTTAGATCATAGATACATGTAAAAGATGTTTGAGTTTACACTTTACTGAGTTTACTAATCAATACATGGGGATTTTCGTCATTTATTATATCATGTGTTTGATTTTAATTGGCTTTAAAATCTGCTCCAAACATAGCTCACATATTTGAAATCATAGGTTTGTCCCTGACACTGAGCTTATGATCAACAGCTAAGTGTTAACACATAAAGGTCAGAGGTCTTCCTGGGAGAGGTCAAGATCACAGGGGCCACCATGAACCGTCCAGCTCCAGTGGAACTGTGCCACAAGAACATGAGATTCCTCATCACCCACAACCCCACAGACAGCACTCTCAGCTCCTTCATAGAGGTAAGCAACATGAGTGTGTGACATCGGCTCACTGCAGAGCTTCAGTCAGAGAGATAATATGCCCATATGGAAATCCTCTTCTGCCACTGTTTACCCCTCCAGGACCTGAAGCGGTTTGGTGCCACCACTGTGGTTCGCGTGTGTGACATCACTTATGACAAAACGCCGCTTGAGAAAGACGGCATCACTGTGGTGGTGAGGATACTACAACACACACACACACACACACACTATTTGCTCTCTAAATCAGTTGTCCCGTATCTGAAGTAGTTGTTAAACCCTCTGAGACAAATTGTGATTTGTGAATATGGGCTATACAAATAAGATGATCAATGAGTGACTGACTGATTGATAATAAGTGTTCTGCTTTCTTTTAGGATTGGCCCTTTGATGATGGAGCCCCACCTCCGAGTAAACTTGTTGATGATTGGCTGAGTCTGCTGAAGAAGAAGTTTCAGGAGGATCCAGGATGCTGCGTGGCAGTTCACTGTGTGGCTGGACTGGGACGGTAAGATTATTCTCCATTAAAACATGTGCACACACCTCCAAGTTTGACGGGAGAACAAATGCACACGCACGCACACACACACACGTATAAGCACAAAGGGGATTACCTAATCCTTTTAGTAAAGGCCTTTCAGGTTTAGTAAAAACCTGCGCCTCCCTAAACCTCTAAACCATTGTTATCAACTGCCGGTGTGACATCTGTAACCTGATCACTTGGTTTCTCTGAGATACAAACTATTTTTGGAGACATTAGACCAAACAGAATAATATGTGACTCTGACTCTGTGTGTATTCTTACATGCATTCAGGGCTCCTGTCCTGGTTGCCCTGGCTCTGATAGAGAGTGGGATGAAGTATGAGGACGCTATTCAACTTATCAGGCAGTGAGTACATTTCTACTTCACATCCTGTGTATTTATCCTCATGCAGTTACAACAACAAGCTTTTCTGCTTGTGAATTTGTCTATCATACATGGTTGCCTTATAGCAAGAAGGTTCTTGGCTCAAATTGAGGTTTGGACAGGGGCGATTTCAGATGTACTTTGCATATTCTTACCAGGTCTGAGTAGGTTTTTTCCAACATGCAGATTGAAATTAGGGCAATGGAGATTCATCACAAAGCAGGATATTCTCCGCTCAGATGCGTTCACAGGAACTCACCCCAATCACACATTTTTTACCTTGGGGCTGGCTCGAGAAAGTCTGGAGCTTCTTACTTGAACATTCACTACATGTCTGAAAGCAGCTTAACAGGTTTAAAGCAGCTGTTGGCAGTCAGCATGCACAGAAAGCAACATTTGTCACCTCTGACTTTCACCTTTTCACCTTGTTTGTGCGTTTGTACATTTTTAGGAAGCGTCGCGGAGCCATCAACAGCAAACAGCTGACCTACCTGGAGAAATATCGATCCAAGCAGAGGCTCCGCTTCAAAGATTCTCACACACACAAGAACAAGTGTTGCATCATGTAAACACACACACACACACAAACACACACACACACACACACACTCACGTTCTCAGGAATCCAACCATAAGCCTTGCCTCACCCGCATCATTGGCCCATTAGTCTGGGTCTTTCTGAGATTTTTACAGTAATTTAATAAGACTCCATCTTTGTTCTTTGTTTGTAATGATTACTTTTCTTTTAAAGTTTAGTCTATTGCATTTTCGCTTCATTATACAGTTTAGAGCGAAGGAAGATGCGAAAGAGATTAGGGATGGAAAATCCCACAAATATTCAGTTTTGTCTCTAATTGCTTTGCTTTATTAGATTTATAAAAAAACATGAAGTTGGGGTCAGGGATAATGTGATGAGGTTTTTGTATCACATTCAAATTCTCAATAAATCAAACCCATGGTGTGTGCGCACAGGGACACCTGAACAGATTTACTACATAAAACTGATGTATCGGCCTTCAAAACCTATGTACAGATGTTCAATATTTTTAAACTTAACTATAATGAAGGAATGTAATTACATGCAGTGTTTGTGTTTCTTTGAGATTGTTTTTTTTGCTATGAGAAACCTTCAGATAAACCTTTTGAACTATTTTTGCAAGACGAAAATTTAAATCAGTGAAACCCAAGAATAACATCACCCCAGCAGCTCAGTGTTTTTTCAGTTTTCCCTTCTAACATTATTCCTGTTGATGTCTGTTATCGGTGTAACTGGAGATATAAGGGCTTGTTTTCATTTGGTTTTGTCACAGTCGCTGCTTTAATATTGCATCATACACTGTGCTTGAGTAATGTGTTTACATATGTGTGTGTGCATTACATGTTATGCTCTGTTAAATGACACCCACAGAAGGAAGCTAGGCAGCAGCTGATTTCATGTGGGGTTAAATATGGTACATGTGTTATAATAAATAAATCTACTGTAATCTCACATGACGTGAACTCAAGAGCAATGTATACTAGATGTAAATAATATTAAAAGTAAATCTCTCCCTCCGTTCAGTGACAACCAACAAATGTGCAAAGACCATAAAATAATTTCTGGTATTATAAATAGTTTTTTGGCATAATCATGTGGTCATGGAGAAACATCTGTCACCCCAGCAGTTAATGACACTTGGAAGTCAAGCTCCTTCTAATCTGAGGCCATGTTTGGCCTGACATGAACGTGGATAAATTGAGACATTGCTCTAATTCTACTACAAATGTTGCTGTGCATTGTCACGTCTTCTAGACTTGGTTACAGTATCTGACACACATTTCTTTCTTGTGAGGTGGAATTTACTTATTCACTTGTTTTGTTCCTGAATGATTCATGTTAACAACTGCTCCTGACACTTGGTTCATTGTTCATTCAGAACTGATTTGGGTTTTCTGTTAATAATAGAGCATGCACTTTAATGTATTAGCAAGTTGCTTATTATAGTCACTTCATCATCTGAGTTGCGAAAACACATCGACAACAATTTGTGAGAAATAAGAGCAGGGTTTGTAAAAAAAAAAAAGAGGCAGTAGAGATTTTTTAGAAAGGAACGAGGGTAAACAAAGGTTTTACTTGGCTACAGTTTGTTGGACTTTGTTGTATAATAAATGTGTGTGTGTGTGTGAGTGTGTGTGTGTGTGTGTGTGTATGTGTGTGTGTTTGTGTGTCTGGTCTGAGCTGACACTTTTTTAATGTAAAAACAAAATGCTGTAAATGTCTGTATGTCTGTAAATTCTTGCATTGTTTAATAAAAGTTTTGTCAATGTGTCAACATGTTTACAGTTGTTCATCATTCACTTTAACAACGTTTTTAAGGCTATCTATTTTGTGGCCTTGTTACATTTAATGTTGCTGCAAATTAGAAAACATAAAATCACAAACTGAAAATAAACAGCTCTAAAAGAATGTGCCAATTTTAAAACTTTTTTAGCTGCATAATTTAAAAAAAACACTATAGTTTCTACTAATGGATTTATGAATGCACATCAAGCCATGTCTACCAGCTTGATGATAAACCCTTAACCTTGGCATTATAACAAAACCAACGTTTTTCCCGCAGTGCAGTGAATGGTTCTTGGTGTTCAATATATATTTGGATATGACAACATAAAGACTTCAATTTATTTGTTTATTTCAAAGTTCTCATTAATTTGTAATATAACGTTGGAGTACACCGACAATCAAATATGAGCTTGCAAATTCTGGATGGTGGTACTAGCCACCTTGTGGAATGGAGGAGTGAGACCTTAAAGGATAATTATATTACATCTTTGCAGCAATAGGCTTTTAAACACCTGGGTTCCATCTGAGTTTTTATTGCTTATAAAAGAAAACTAAAAATCAAGCTGTGTCCCATTTGTTCATACAAGTTAATGACTGGGACTTACGCTTTCTGTAACCTGCAACATAAAACCGTGTCTTGTTTATACCTTTTTTTTTCTTTATATAAATGTAATGATTTTCCAGTAAAATAAATGCTTGTTTAGGATCAGGAAAATATTTCAACCAACAGCAATTTCTCAGTTATGAAGTAACTGTTTTCCAATTAGATCTACTATATATGTATTGTAACATATTTCATAACTGTATTGTATGTGCATTTCTTGCACCACTATATCTAATGTAACTTATTTCATAAGATCTTATTATGTTCCATTTTGCTGGAAATGATCAAACATAAAATCACAAACCCTATTACTCTGTGAGACTCCCATAGATTGCCCTAAAACTTAACAACGGCATTTTGGCACCTCTTGACACAATAAGTTAAATAATAATTCAACAATAACAGTGTTAGAGGGTTCAAAGTGAATCTATTTGAGGAAAAAACTCAACTAGTGAGAATGCTGGATTTCCCCACCCAACCGAAATTAAGTCTTCCTGCCACAGGGGGCGCTGTGAGCTACATTACAACCAGATCCTATTCGCTTCCGCTGGTTGGAATTACTCGTGTCGCAGATTCGACAGAAATTTCTCCACACGTAATGCACAATTCTCTCTAAATGTAAAGTCGATGTTATATTTAGTCGTATGATGGCGCCAACCCGTTGATAAATCACTTTTATTTTGCTGCTCATGCGCTGGAGAAATGGATGCACAGGGAGCAGGTAAGAAGTTTGGCTTCAACTCGAATATGTCGGATCTGCATTTTCGCTCAGGCCGAATCAAAATAACCAAACGCGTCTACATTTGAAACCATTCATTGTAAGAATCCTGTATTTTCTGATCAGTCTGTTGATATGATTTTCACTTTTTAATACGCGTGTTGTGCAGAGTTTGGTCTGAGTCTGTGAACGTGTGTTTACTGAGGAGTTGACTCCTCCACCGTTAGATCAGAGGAAACGAAAGTTTGAAGACATCCTCAGATTGTGTGGACACAGAAACATCATCATCATCATGAAGTGAAAAACACAACATGATGACATATATGAACAGTCACTTACAAAACTAGCTCATCGTGTTTCCACTTTACAGCAAAAACAAGTTCTAAAAAATGAAATAACTTTCATCAAGATAACTAGAAGTACTGTGGTGCTGCACATACTTTGAAGAAAATATAAAGAAACAATTTAAACTCACATTGAGAAAAATAACAATTGATATTAGACCTGCAACTATTAACTAATTCATTAATCAGCGGTAGATTAATGAGAAACTATTTTCAATAGTAAAAAAGAAAAATGTGATGCCCCTCAAACATGAAAGGTTTCTTATATACTACATTCTTATATCATATTTGACTGTTCATCTACATAATATGGCCTGTTAATATTTCTGATAGACACAATGATTTAAGAAAGTAATGGGCCACGGCTGCAATGAGTTAAAAAATAAAAGTCTGCTTCCTTTTTGGAGGACGATAAATGATGTTAATCTTTTTCATGTTTCTCACCCTCTTATTTGAGAATGACGTGTTTTACTCACACCTTCCTTCTCCCTGTGTTTCTAGCTGGTTCTGTGTTCATGTGTCGGCTGTGCAACCTCTTCTCTCCCAGTCGCCCTCTGCTCCTGGTCCATTGCTCCCAGGTGCATCCCCAGCAGGAGCCTCCTGATGACATCATCACTGCGCTGCAGCCCCTTGCATCAGAGCCTGTAGAGGCGCTGACAGGTCAGATTGGTGCAGGCACTGCCAGAACTGAAGTTCAGAATGATGTAATGCTGATCTTTTTTTCAAAGTCTTTGGGGGAGGACAGTGGATTTCTTTGCAAATACAGAAGCTGTAGCAAATCAGAAATTAATTGTTCGTGGCATAGTCTCATTGTTGATTTTGGTCTTGTACATTGAAAAAACACCTCAGTTCTGTTGTCTCTTTGGTCCACAGAGAGACCAGTCAAGCGAAAGCGAGGACGACCAAAAGGCTCCACGAAGAAGTCCAAGACTGACTCCACCCATTCTCTGGTGGATAATTCTCATGGACAAGAAGATGAAAATAAGAAGGAGGGAGACCCACGAAATAGCTCAATAGAAGGTAGTTCTGTTGTCATTGCTTAGTATCCTGTGATTCTTTCTTTGTCATGTAAAATATAGAACAATTATCGTCTGGAAGAAGCTAATTAATGGAATTTACACTAAAGTAAACCTGATCACCTTTACTAATGCAGCAGCTTAGTTGGTCCAAGGCACATTTCCCTCTGGGCTTCTGGACAGCGAATATTTTTGGTAACTGGCTTTTGCCTTGTTCACCTGGTTAGTAACCTCCAGTACATTTACTGAACAGTCACTTAGTTGTACTTTGTACTATGCTGCAGACAATCAGACCAAAACCAGCCCAACTAGTGACCAATCAGATCAATGGAAAACCAGAGTCATCATTCCAAATGATCCTGACAGGGACAAATAGTTTCCAATGAAGTGACAAATTATTAATAGCCACAGATATTTTAATAGATGAGTGGAATTGACCTCATCAGCGATAACTACTTCTCCTCTCTTCTTCCTGCTTTGGCAGCAGAAGCAGACATTACTTAACTCTCTTTTTTATCAGCATCACTTCATAGTTTCATCATGAGACCAAAGAGATTTCTGTGCTTATTTACAGTTTATCCTTTGCACCACTTTTAAAAATCTGAAAATTATTTTCAGGGTTTCTTTCCTATTCTAGTTATTTAATCATATTGTTCTCATTTCATCTTCTTGACTATCACTTTTGTCTGTTGCTGTAACAGCATTTACCAGCAGGTAGCAGTATTTCCTCTCATATCATAATGAATACATTATTCATTGTTCTGATGAAGTTGCTTGAAATAAATGACTCCCACTTTTAACATGAACGTGCCTGTAGGTAAATACAGGGTTAACTGAGACAGTCGATAACTAGGTTATACAGGATGGCCAATGTTGGGATCAGTGCAGCTAGATGATGAAAATAAATTCTAACCTTTGTATTTGTTATCGATTTTTGTAAATATGCTAGACAAACGGTTTCATCACTCTGCATTCTGATTCTTCTATTATGTTCTTTTTCTAGGTGAAAGCCACAATAGGATTTTGGGACTTGATTGTAAAAACTGTCGTCGCACTTTCAGCAACAGACGACAGATCCTCAAACACATATGTCTAAGAGAAGACGAGGGGGACGATGAAGAGGAAATTGGTGAGCCACAGATTCTGACAAAGGACACTAAATTGGTCGGCTGTCTGTCACTTGGTAATTTAGATTATTTGGACTGATTAAAAAAAATTTTTTTCAGGGAGAGACATTGTCGCAGCAGGAGTTGAGGATTCTGGAACTTTGGACCATGCGGAAGCTGATCCACACAAGAAGAAGCAAAACACAGAGAAGCCAGAAAAAGGCAAGTTCAAGCTCTGGACATACTTTCTTTAAATACTTTCTTAATTTTATACTTTTGCTCTGAAGTCTGAAAGCAGAATCGATGGCTACCTCTTGTCTGGTCTGGGTTAGAAGTGTGCCATTGGCTGGTAGATGCCTGCATACATACTCAGTGTTAGTGTCCAGAATTAGATTTGTTTGGGTGTGTTCAGGATTATTTTTACAGTCCAAGCGTTTTGTGTTGTCTCTTTACAGACATTGGCAACTTCAGATCCCAGAGAACTAGCCGAAGCCAAATATCCAAAGAAGGAGATGCAGCAACAGAAAACAAGAAATCAGTCATCAGTGTTGTTCTGAAAGAAGATGAGACACTTCCAGGTCAGTCTCCAAGAGTATTTCTTTTGTAAATGTATGTAAATAAAGAAATGTCTCGATTACTGAAAGCAGTATGTTGTATGCATTATATTACCTTAATCTCAACAGGTGTTTTTAAAATGGTTCCAGTAGAGGACAGTTCAGAAGACACAGAGCCTGCTGTCGACAAGACTCAGCCTCAGGTAAAAAATATACAGAAATGTTAAAGGGTCAATTTACAGTTACAATAAAAAAGCTTTAGAACAACTTTCATTGAAAGTACTTTCTTCTGTCAAAATAGTCTTAATGGCACAAGGATGTTGGTTCCCAAAAGTAAAATAAAAGCTTTCTTTCCTAAAAAATTTAGCATTTCAACTGAAATGTGGAGATTCTGTGATTAATTGTTGCATTTTTTTCCAGTATTTTTTTTATAATTGTCTAATCCTGAATTACTTTAGTTGCTTCACTATTATTAGCCAGTTTTATTTACTGAATCTTTCAGGTCACCCAGAAGTCTGCAGTCATCCAGAGTCAGTCACAAGACCTTTCAAGTGAAGCCACCATCTCGGACTGTAACTCTGACACGGAACAAGAGCCATGGTACTGTAATAAAATATAACATCTTTACCTCCCCTCAAATTAATAATGATTTATGGTCAAAATAATAAATCGTCCATAAGTTGTATTTGTAGTTTAAATGTAGCCATTTGATCATCAGTGTTATCTGCAGTCAATAATCGGATCCTTTTGTTTTCTAGCTCCAACCCAACCTTCACAACAACAACAACAACAGAGGCAGCAGCCAGCAGAGGCTTCCAGGAATATTCCATCAAGCAAAATGATACCAAGTACTGTATGAATATTTTTTGACAGTAAACAGTACACTTAACAGTAGTTACATTTTCATTTGCAGGTAATTAAAACTATTAAAAGCTAAGTACTGCTTGTTGTAAATAAAACATCATCTAAAAAGTGATTTTGACTTTCAGACATAGCAACAGTCATATCTGTCAATGGGTCAAATATATTGTCGCTCTCTTGTCTCACAGTTTACCTCAGAGCCAGCTGAAGATCTTCACCTGTGAGTTCTGTAAAAAGATCTTTAAGTTCAGACACTCGCTGGTCGCTCACCTCAGGACGCACACGCAGGAGAAACCCTTCCAGTGTCCTCACTGTGACTACGCATCAGCCATCAAAGGTGAATCCAGGCTCGCTGACACACGCAAAGACAAATCACAGCCAGAAAGTTTTGGGGGGGAAATCTGTAAAAAACCGCCCACTTACCTACGTACCTATGAACTTTCCCTCAAAGCCAACCTGAACGTTCACCTGAGGAAACACACAGGAGAGAAGTTCAGCTGTCAGCACTGTTCTTTCAACTGCCTCAGCCCAGGACACCTCAAGGTATTTTTATTACTTTAATACTGTTATTATTACCTTCCCCAAGAAGGTTGTGTTTCGTCTGCGTTTGTTTATCTGTTCATTAGCAGGATTATGCAAAAACTACTGGATGGATTACCACAAAATTATGGTGCGGATCTCGATCAGGGGGCAGGATCCAGGATTTTGTGGTGTTTTGGTTGTACTCTTTGATTCTCGTTCTGTGAGAAGCAGTTTTTCTCTGTTTTTGATTTTCAGTTTTCAAATCTTTCTACAGTTCTTTTGGTCGCTGCTGTAATTCTGCGTTTCTGGTCATGCAGGTCCACATAGAACGAGTCCATATGAAGGTGAAGCAGCACTGTAGCTTTTGTGCGAAAAAATACTCAGATGTCAAGAACTTGCTGCAGCACATGGCGAAACGTCATAACCTCAAAGACCCTGAGGTCCACCAGAGCTACCAGGAACTGAGGTACAACCTGCAGTGCACGAAAATTCATCCGTATCTATTTTTTGACCAACTCACCCACCTGCCTTTCTAATTCACTTATCTTTTCTAGTCTAAAGACTCGTCGGGGCCTTAGACAGCTCCTGTACCACTGTCCCACCTGTAAACGACGCTTCAAGAACCAACTCGAGCGGGAGCGTCACCTGTTGATCCACGGGCCTCTGCGTCCCTTCGCCTGCCTGCTCTGTGACCATGCTGCAACCAAGCTGGACGCCCTCGCCGCTCATGTCAGGAAGCACCTCTTCCTGTACATGTGCGCTGTGTGTGACGGGAAGTTTGTCAGCTGTCAGAGACTAAAGAGTCACCTGAAAGAGTCTCACCCCGACCTGGACCAGGAGCAGGCCTTCACCGACTGTATCGATAACAGTTACTTTCTGATACAGCCTGGAGGAGACGCGAGGGGGGAGGAGGAGAGGGAGGACATAGAAGGAGGGGAACAGGAAGAGCAGAGGACAGAGCAGGAAGGTGAAGAAGAGAGGATGAGAGAGGAGGGTGGAAGCAATGGTGTCGGAGGGGAGGAGTGTTCTGGTGGGGAAGCGGAGAAGCTGGAAACTGTTGCAAGGGAAGAGAAGGAGCATGGGGGGGAAGAAGCTAAAGCTCAGGGTGAAATTTTGGAAGATGTGCAGGTCACAGAAGGAGAAACACAAAAAATGATTTCTGTAGAAACTTCAACTCCCGCTGACATACAGGACAAAACAACAGCTCGGGAAGCAGAACAGGCCGACTCAGCGGACCCATGCACCCCAGCAGCTGAAAATACTGACAGAGACAAAGAAAACACAATAACTTTTTCATCACAGGAGAGCAATCACAGCCCTCACCTGGAGGACAGGACTCAAGAAAACACACATGGAGCCAAAAACACACACACACCTTCTTCAACAGGAAACTCAGACTTACATGATTTAGGTGTAAACACACCTTCTTCACCGGTACCTCCAGGGGCAGAGGATCAAACCCCACATTCAGAGGTAAAATATGTTTTTTTGGGTTCAGTCGGGTGTTTTTGTGTATCTTACATGTGTGTGTGTGTATTATTTCTCTTTGTGAGAAGCAAAAACAGGAAAATTGTTTTTTGATTTTTTTGCTTGAACTGACTGAATGATTAATCAATACTCAAACAAGGGTGATGACAGGCAATGATTGTGTTAAGAAAAGATGCCTCAGTGACTATGTTTAATATTGGCATCAATAAATATAAATAACGACAACACTACAAAATGACTAAACCCGGTGGAATCAGAACGTTTTTATGGTTTTTCTTGTTTCATTTCTTGTTTTTATCTCTGCTTTGAAGAACGCATTCCAGCAGGTGTTGTCATCTCTTCAGAAGACTCACCTCAACATGGAGACTTTCCAGCAACTCAGGAGACTTTACGGAGACTTAGAATGTCAATACTGTGGTGAGATGCTGAAATCCCCTCTTGTGTAGATTGGTTCTGTTATATTAAGTTAGTTTTACTACACATTATTATTTAATCCTTTCCCCTTCCTTTCCCCTTTTGCACAGGTAAACTGTTCTGGTACAAAGTCCAATATAACATCCATGTACGCACACACACCAAGGAGCACCTGCATTACTGCACAAAGTGTAACTACTCGTCCATCACTAAAAGCTCTTTAAAGCGGCACCAGATCCAGAAGCACAGTGGGTTTCTGCTGCCTTGTTCTAATCCCGGCTGTAAATACACCACACCTGACAAATACAAACTACAAGCCCATCTGAGGACGCACCAGGAGCAGGTAACCAGGCTGAGGAAATCTTATTTTTTGTTTTTTGTGAGGGATGTAATAACGACCTCATGATGTCTTTGTCTTGCTGTGGATTTTTCAGGGGAAGAGTGTGGCCTGTCCAGTCTGCCAGCAAAGCTTCACAGAGCACAAGCTAAAAAACCACATGAAAACATCCCACCCAGGTAAAGAACACACAAATGTACCCAGATACATGATCAAAAAACCCACAATAATCTATCAACTGGTATCTTATCCTGAAATCTGGTATCTGTCTTTCAAATCAGTGTGTTCACATTTGTCATCTTTCCACTTTTATTCACTCTCTCCATTGAAGATAACTGTTTATTTGCTCCATTGTTAGAATAGGACCGCTAATTTTGCTTTGTGTCATTATCAAGTTATGTTACAAAGCAACTGTTTGTCATGGAGTTTGCTCTTTTAGTTCTGTTGAGGGTTTATTGTAACCTGGAATTCCTCCATTGAAAACAATTCAATTTTGTTTTAACTGAAACTTTTTCTAGATTGATATAAATACCTTGTCAAATAGTTGTGTCTGTGTCTGTGTGTGCGTGTTGGACAGATGCGCGGCCTGTGCGGAGAAAAGGATTGATGGTGCAGCGTGCAGAGAAGTGCCCGTACTGTGACTCCTACTTCCTGAAGAAAAACAGAGACTTTAAGCAACACATCTGGGCTCACGAAGGTGTGACATCCCTCTTTCTTTAAAGGTTCAGTGTGTAAGATTTAGGTGTGAAGGATGTACTGGGAGATATATGGTAAATTAAATAATCTGAGTGATGTTTCCAATAGTGTGTTTCACCTAAACTCTACTTGATGTTTTCTTTATTCTAGAATGGACCCCTTTATATTTAAATACTTTATATTTACATTGGGAGCGGGTCCTCTCTCCGGAGGCCGCCATGTTTACAGTAGCCCAGACTGGACAAACTAAACACCTTTTGAGTTTTGATGACAACTGAAGACTACAACAAGGTTCTCTGTCATGTTTGGAAGTGTAGGGTGAGGTGAGGGGTGTTCAGCTGCAAGTTCACCACTAGATGTAAATACATTCTACACACACACACATACACACACATACACACTCACAATGTCAAGTGTTTTGTTGCGAGGAAGTGAAATATTAATCTGAGTCCTCCTTCCCTCAGTCTCTGTTTTAACACTTGCATATCTCGATGAGATGTTTACCTTGAAGTCTGGAAAAAAGTACATCTTTGTAGCATTTTGCTGTTGTCAGATATTCTTATCGATGTGTGTTTTCTGGGCTCCTGCAAACCTGTTTGAGTGTGTATTTGTACATGTGTCCATCTGTGCAGGTCTGAAGCCGTTCCTCTGCAGCTTGTGTGACTATGCAGGTCGCAGCAAGAGTAACCTAAAGTCTCATCTGAATCGGCACAACACAGAGAAACCTCATCTCTGTGATCTGTGCGGTAAAAAGTTCAAATCTAAAGTCACACTGAAAAGCCACAGACAGAGCCATACAAAAGAAGGTATGCAATCTCTCCTGTGTCACTAATGATGTTTTTTAGAACTTCAATGTGTGTGTGAATTTGTATTTCTATTTGCTGTTATCTGTTGATGATGATTATGTACTGTATATCACAAGTGATTGAGGTTGTGCAAAGCGATGATAAAAAATTAAGAGCAGTAATCTTTGTTTGTTCAGGGAAGCGGTTTCAATGTTCGGACTGTGACTTTACCTCGGGCTCTAAACCTTCCCTGCTCAGACACAAGGAGCAACACGCTCAATTTAAGGTTGGAATTCCCACACTCACACTCTCTCTCTCTCTCACACACACACAGACACACACACCTTATTCTCAGTATGTAGAAATGCCATTATACTATACTGTATCTCTAATAATGCATGGTAATATATTAGCAAAAAGATATGTCCTACAAATCCAATTCATTTTGTTTGTTTGGGAAATGTAAAATAGATTTCTATATAGTATGTAATACTTTGAATGTAATTATCATTTTTTTCAATATTTATATAATTTCTTTGTAATATACAGATTAGATACAGAGTAGATAATCAGTGTCATCAGTACAAATGGGTCATAAACAATCATTGCTGATAAAATAGGAGGCCAGACTGAATTGTTTAATATCATTAAATTTTTCTGAACATCTCATGTTTTTACTTGTGTATTTTTATCTTTGTAGCCATTCCGTTGTGCCCACTGCCGTTACGCCTGTAACCTGTCTGGTCCTCTGAAGCGACACTACAGCTTGAAACACCCTGATCAGACATATGAGAATGCTGGACCTGGGCTGCCCAGTGCTGATGCTCTGAAACAGCAAGGTCTCACCTCTTTTCTTTCCCATTCTTCTTTTTAATGATATACTCCACTTCAGTATGTTTTTGGTTTCAAAAGGCGCTTTACAAATAAAGTCCACTTACTTACGACCATAGGACCTTTGTACACTTAAAAGACTATTTAAAGTGCAGTTAATGTTATGGTTGGAACTCTCAGGAGTGGGAAAATATTTGATACAAGGTGAAAACAGTTTTTCAGTGTTTGTGTTTGTCTGTGTTTAGGTGGAAAGAAGTGTCCTGAGTGTGACTTTGTTTACGGCACCAAATGGGAGCTGAATCGCCACATGAAGAGCAAACACAGACAGAAAGTGGTAGAGGAAGTGGTACAGGAAACCTGGGAGGTAAATGTATACACATACATAGACTAGACACTGAGAAAAAGAGGCTTGGATCC